>NW_023594156.1:0-16142 GCF_014839805.1 Manduca sexta
TCCCAAATAACATGTTGAAGTAATGTTTAGATCAGTGATATTGAGGACTAAGACCCTAGAACGCTCTTCCGTTTCCAACTCTACATCATCGCCACAAAGCACATTGTCCAATAAGTTCATTTTAATGGGTTCTTGTAGACAGCTCACGCCCAGGGTAAAGCTGTTTTGAACGTAGTTATAATAACCTGCTTAGTGCTTACGTATGTTACTGTAACCATGGGTATACTCTGGATAATGCGGTAGTTTATTCGCTCTATGACTTCAAACATTAATGTTGGCTTTTTTCTTTGCTTTGTTGAGATTTTCGTAGTCAGTTATTAGTTTACTGGTGGTATTATCCATTTACTGGTGGTGGTAGGTCTCTCATATGTGAGAGTTCCCCTGGGTAGGTACCACCGCAATGTCTATTTCTGCCGCCAACCAGCTGTGTAGTCACTAGTATGTTCCGGTTTGAAGGACATTGTAGCCAGTGTAACTATTGAACATAATAAGACTTAACATCTCACATCTTAGGATGACGAGCGCAGTGGAAATCCAAACAATACTTTGTAATTTAAGGTGTTAGATGGCGTTTCTACTGTTTATGGGCGGTCGTATCGCTTACCATCAGCCGCAGGCGAACGGCAAGCTCATCTCGTCATTAAAGGCAATAAAGAAGTCACATTTGGTTTATTGAGTGTTTTATTATTTTTAGTATTGGAAGATGTCATTAGAATGACATTTTTTGCGATAACAAGATGTGATGACGTGCAGAAAATCAAAAAGCATATAGCATGTCCACAAAATCATTAAATAGACTACTATAATAATTGGTTTACGCGCTAATATACATATCACGGACATTGTTACGCCTGTTCCTGTACTGTAGTAATAAAACCAGGCACTAACTTCTGGAAGTAAAGTGTGAGTGCTCAGGATAACGCGTCGTCTTGTGCCGGTAAGTAGGAAGCGTGGCGAGTACCCGAGTATTGACAAGACGGCCACAGTTCTCAAGCAAAGCACTGTGCTTTATTAGGATGTGTTCACTTTAGGCGCAATTGTTAGCCGCCACTCTCGTATCGCATCCTCCGGGCTAGACAACGCTGCCGGTACTCAAACTTTGTATTATTTGGTACTATTTTATTAGCAATATGTATCTGTAATAATACCTTATGTCTACGCGAATATGAACATTGAAATTAAACTTGCTTTCGAATTATATCATGGATTTTAATGTTTTAATTTTTTATGTTAGTATAATTGTAAAATGTATATAGATATTGTAAATTTAACTTTTCGGATGGCTAACACTTTAACTTAACCCGTGACTATGAAACCTGCAATTTGAAAAATTCGAAGAAATTTCAAATATAAAAAACATAAAAAACCGAAAACTGGTTTTATTTAACCGACTTCAAAAAGGAGAAGGTTATCTACTACTTAAAAATAAAACATTGTTTACGTACATTTGTCCATGTATTTATCTAGCTTAACAACTAGCAATTTTAATTAGTTACTGATTCCAAAATTAGGAACCAGTATATAGGTAATGTTAAATTATTTTTTGCTTTTTGAAGCCGTTATGATTTTTTCCGATAGTATGTGGGCAAATGCTGATGTCTTTATGGTGTTGTTAGTTGTGACGATTTACAGCTTGTTGTAAGAATATTTTTTAGTTGCCTAAGAATTGACATTCTTGTGGAGGTTAACATCATATAAGTGGGCAGTCCCAAAAGTAATGCATCGTTAACACAACGGTATTGGCAGGACGACAATTGTTTTTCAGTCTACTCTAAAGTCTGAATACAGTCGACAGTAAGTCGCGGTTCATCTAAATAACAATGGCCACTGTTTAACATTTGTGTTTATCTCCATATTTTATTTCGTACAACTATTTGTAAAGGTGTTTTGGTACAATTTCAGTACATGAGTACGTTTTGCGACGGAAATTGTAACCAATATTTTCTTTACAATATAAGTCAATACAGGCGTCAATATTGAGTGTGAAAGCATTCTTAATATTTCCTTGTTTTTAATCGACTTCAATAAGTGAGGAAGCTCTCAATGTACTATTTTTCTGCGTTGGTGTTACGCGATATCTTTGCTGGTTGTGAACTGATTTTAATTATTCCTCTATTTTTGCCGATTTTAATTATTCTCATTGTTCCATCCCGCAAACAATAACTAAAGTCTACTATCAGGTTACTTGCTTATTAATCTGCCTTAATTTTTGGTTACTTGCTTGTCTGTTTACTTATTTATTTTTACGAGATCGTGAATTTATATCTCAATCGATATTATCTTGAAGCCCAAAGTTTGGGAAGCGCAGGCCCAAGACACAAAGGTATGTAGTGGCAGGACGTGCGCTACCAACAATGACATCATGGCGATTACTGGACTATTGCGTCAACAAACACTACCGCTCTGGTGTGGGCCCATTTACCTTCCGAACGTTGTGAAACTCTTACTAGAACTCTTGCAGTCCGGGAGTCGGTCTGGCAGTGGCGAAGGGTGAAATTTTCGAGAAAGGAACCCGACACAACATATAATACCTATGCTATAAATGTAGTCTGCAAATTGTTCTAATGATAATTAGATTTTACATAAAATACAAAAGGAAACGCGGCAAGAATTATACGGACCCTTAGCCACTGCTGTCTGGTGAGCTCTTTGACTATCTCTACTGACAAATATATGTGATCCGGTTATAAGGATAGTTTTTATTGCGTGATCAATTAAATATTATAGAGTGAAGAACGCCGTACAGTTATATGTGTATTGAAGTTTTGGGTGGTATCCCACTGTCAAAAAAGTTGTGAAGGAAAATGTTTCACATTAACATGATCAACTGTTAGATGGGCTGTTAGTTGCATATTGTTAACGCGTACAATAGGATCATTTCTATTGAAGGCGCAATACTTCCCGCGTGGTATGAATTTTTTTAAGAGTAGCGATAATCTTATTCATCTGGCGCTCTTGGTCGTAACCGTAATTATAATTAAATAAGTATTATTTTATGGATAGGATTATGATTTATGTACGAATTCAAATTTCGAAAAGAAAAAAATTTTTAGTTAAAAATAAAAACGCCCCCGGGTGGGCTCGAACCACCAACCTTTCGGTTAACAGCCGAACGCGCTAGCCAATTGCGCCACGGAGGCGATGACGATATTTATCAAAAAATACCACCGTTTTCTTTTTATATTTTATTATCTGTGACTATGTATAGGTTTTAAATGCCTGACACCTGATAGTGAGTCATGTAGAGTCAATAAAATGTTACCAACGACCAAAGAGGGCTTTAGAAACTCTATCGGTTGGCTATTGATTTTTAAAATCACCTGATAAAAATTGACCACTCCAATAATTAATTATAACCTAACCGATTACTAAAGAAATATATTGAACCATTTTAATTACTCAGCTGTATTTTTCTCTATAATAATGTTCCAAGGAAGGCTAAGCGCGCCTCTGAGCGGCCTGCGCACGCGCCGCCCAATCTAATTAACGCTCCGCTGCGTCGATGATTAAACTATAAACACGCGATGCACTCGACATGGACCTCCGGTATTTTGGCATAGATATTAACAAACTGAAACCATTTTATCAGAAGCTAGATATCACACTCTACTCCATAACTATTGTGTTAAAAAAATAAAATCAGGACGGCATAATTGTGTCAACTGGCGAGAAATAATCATCTCACGTCAGTCGATAACTACACACCAGTTCACTTTCAACCACGAGCAATAGTAATATTGAATACCTAACTGGATGGTGAAAAATGTTAAAAAATGTTACCGTAGAAGTTTCTTGGGAGTCCGACTGTGGAGTCCCGATCAGCCCATCATTATCAGCCACATTAAGTCAACCCCTAAAGAATCCCAAATGGACCTGTGAAAAGCGGCTCGCATTCAGCGTGTTCGTGCGATATTTAGAAAGTCATCTGTCTAATGACAGCGGGCTGACATCATTTTAGAAACTGTGGGGGGAACGTCACGTTCCATATAGACGGCATTGCGTGCTCAGTAGTCGCTTAACAATGCTAAAAATATAATTTAATACTAAAAGCAAACTAGAAGCTAAACTAAACTACGAACCGTATGCACGACTTTTGACTGAATACAACTTACTTCCTTTAGAAAAAGACTAATGCTTCTTCAGATGATGACGCTTTACGACTTATGACACAATAACTTGGATTGTATATATCTAGCCAACAAAACGGGTGTTATAGTTTCTTATATTTAGTTTTATAGGCGCGATTATTAGTTCGCGACTGCTTCGTGGCGTGCGCACGCGGATGAACGTACAGCGAATCAGTAGAATAAGTAGATGTTATTATCCCAAATAATTAAAACAAAAAAGAACATTGGAGTCATGTGACCAGTCCCGGATCTAGGGGGGGGGCAAGCCGGGTCCATGCCCCGGGCGGCAAATTCTAACTTGGCAGACGAATATCCAAGTCATCATTAACGCAAATCTGACTAATGACACGTCCAGTACATTAAACACATAAATTATTTTCCGCGGGGCCCGAAATGATGATGACAACGGTAAAAATATAGGTGGATGGAGGCGGCATTTTCCAGATTTTGTCCCATCTTGAAAAACTTAAAGATCCGGGGCTGCATGTGACCTAACACCCAAAATTATCTGTATGTCAATAGACCAAGCGCATCCGCCAGAAATTGCGCGCATTCACTTTGATTAAAAACGATAACTACTGAAAAATCTTAAATGTCACTTTTTAGTCAAGTTAATAATGCGTCACCTATTAAATGCTTGTTGATTAGGAGGTGTTAATCATAAATCGACATGAATATGTAAAACGTTACAAACAAAAAATAATGTAGTCATCTTTTTGTCAATAATTGAAAAAGTTATGCCATATTATATTAATCGACTGTCGATACTAAAAGCTCATCCTTAGTAATGAGCATGAACTTAACGAGTGATCCTTTTAACAAAGTAATTAATTTTACTTTTGTATGCCGGCACAGCGGAACAATTAACAACTGTACAAACAATATACAACCACTTTCTTTATACAATTTTAGCAAATTATAATTATAATATAGGTAATGAAAAATTTAAGTTTACAAGAGGGTTATATTGTTCCTTTTTATTTAAACTTTATATACAGTAGATATATACACTATACAGGTGGACTTAATGCCTGAGGCATTTTCTAACAGTCAACCTTTTGATGATGCGGAGATGAGACAGTGTGAGTGTAAGTATATAAAAAAAAATAAGATAATACATATATTATATAAAACATACATTCTACATAAACACAGGTACACTTATACGATAAAATATATACTTAATATAAAAATATAATTTCCAGAGACATTTATGTTTGTGAATCCGCTATTGGCGAAAAGCATCCGATATTTAGATGTGAAAGTGAACCTGTTAGTGGACGTCCTGAATGGTCGCTAAGTAGTATAAATATCTTTTTAATTCGTACATTCTTCTGATATTTTTTTCAGTCCCAGTTAACCTGCATCCAATACTTATAAATATTTGTGTTCAATGTTTTGTCTTGTAACTATGGAATCAACTCGAGAAACGAAGTGACAAAACAATTAAACACTTATTAATAGTAAGTATTCGTCTCATTAAAATCACATTATTTTCTTTCTGTTTTTTATTTGAATTTTTTTTTCTTCTCATTCTAAATTTTGTTTGTACATTTATAAATAAAAAAAAAATATGTCTATGCATATCTATTACAAATGTAAGCACTATTTCAAACATATCATTGTTAAGTTAATTGTATAATATGTTTGTGTTCGCATTGTTAATGTCCCTAATTAATAATTAATAAGTAATAAGTTTACAGTGAAAGCAAAAGGTCTACATAAGTACTGCCTAGTTCCCTGAAGCGTCATGACATGCCCCATACACAATTATCACAATAAAGTATCTAAAAACTCAACAATGCATATCTAGCCACAATAGCACATTAGCACTCCACAGCACCGATCGGATAACGACGCCTAATGTACCAACAATGGATAAAAAACTAAAAAAAAACGATCAAAAGATGTCCTACACATCACGCATCTGACAAATTCCCAACAACAATATAGGGTTAAATGGATAATGCTTGACAAATTTATTTAAATTTGTACAGAAAATAAAATACGATGGAAAAACGGACCGTATTTCTAAAACAGTAAGGTTGATGTCTAGTTTTGTTGTTGTCATCACACGTAAGGTAAAAACACCTATTGTCGATAGGCAAAGGGGCACGGCGCGGTACGTTTGAAGCCGGCTCGGATGACTCAATCGCGCGGGCTTTGCGTCCGCGCCGACCGTCGATTCACTCCCACACACCGCCCTATTCTGATCCGATTCGTTTTACATCGATTGTTGGCCCATGATTTTTTGTTATCTGCAAAACCTAGCGATTATTATACTTGTTAAGTAATAAAAAGCGCCACTGGTAAAGGACATTGTTCTGTGCCCATACATAATTCGCCCTGGAACCAACAGCAATGGAAAAATGATTTTAATATTTAGAATCATTAATAAATTATCATGACATATTATTTATAAAACGGACAAGCTGGGATATCGCATTAATCCAAAAAAACGATGAGATTTTGAGGTTATAATTGATAGTAAACATTGAAAGCTTTTCAATGTTCAAGGTAGATTTATAGTCCTATCATTTAAGCTTTAAATATGCTTTTTATTGATACAAGTACCTATCTAATATATATATATATATATATATAAGCCCTAAATATTCATCACTATGCAGGTATCTGATTATTTTTTACTTAAATCAGGCTATTTTAAGACTTGGTTCATATAATTTTTTATAAGTAAAAAGGTACCTAATTATGTAGTTATATTATTTACATCCTCTAAGAGTACCCTTCAGAATTTATGTATTTTCTATATATACGTACGTATTCCCCGAAGAGACAGACAGAGGCGCACTGTTGAGCATTCACGCTTCATCAGAAGCATGGCACATTTTACACACTTTTAGTAGACTCTTAGGGCATGCAGGATGAAATTAAACAAATAAAAAAATATTTTCAGTTCATATTATTTATTTCCTCATCACCTACATTGTTTTATAAAATATTATCTGAGTATTGTGCAGGAGGTTTGTAGTTATGGTATTATTTATCAATTCAGTTTTGCCAATCACCATATTAGTTAAATGAATATAATCTTTCATTATATGTACCTCCAATGGTGCAAGTCTTTCTGAAATGATATTTCTGCTATAAACATGATGTGGAATATTTCTCCTTAATGGAATTATTTGATGTGAGCAAGTCCGGAGTTCCAACATTCTATTACAGAGCACGCAGCTTCTACTAACATTGTTACAGCTGAAGTATGTATAGGCTCTTGGGCCGTGTTTCAACATGCTGTACATATAAGATCAAGGGCTACAACCTGAAAAAAAAAAAACAAACACATTATGCTCAAATTAGAATGGCAATATATTAATATTGTGTCACACGAAAAGCAGATTTATGTATTTAAATCTTCCAGCTGAATTAAATGTAAGAAACCTTCAAGCATATGACACACATTTTTTAATCAACAATATCCTTGCTAGTTTGCTCTTAAGTTGCCACAGCTACATGCTAAAGTGTGTAGTAGGTAGTATACAGACTCTGTTCGCTGTCTTCACGCAGTTACCAAGAACAGGAACTGAGGAGCGAACTTTTAGAAGTTTGGCGGCAGTTAAACTTGTACGATTAAAGAAAAATGTGCTTACCAAACGAGGCGTTGTCCATTGTTGTATACAATGGCGAATCTGCTCGTTGTCCAACACCATGGATCCGCCAGCAGAGCCACAATTAATGCAAAAAGCAATTTCCATTTCGTATCCGTTATCAATGCCAGGTAAATTGTTACATCAGTTCACAAAAGTCCAGAAATCACAGCCAGTGTATGTCGATATCGTAATCAATCGCACAGATTCTTTATAATAGCCGAATCGTCAATGATATAGTGAGAGTCAGAGAATTATAATATATTATATGGAAAGTGAGAGCCTAGTTTATTTGTCTCTGATGAGTGAAGTGTGAGTGACATTAAATTGAATTGAAAAATGAAGTAAGAATTAGGGATACTACTCGACTAGATTCTGGATCGATTATATCGATCATTTATACAAAAATCGATTTTATTCAACATAGGCATATTTTTATTCGGAAAAATATTTAGCGGGACCCTTATACCGGAAAATCGTTCACACGGGCGGATCCGATAGTAATTTAATATGGAGACAGTTTAAGGCTCCCGGATGGAGGGAGAGAGAAGAACGCTACTTTTTATATGTATAATTCATAAATATTTTGTACGACAGAAAAATAAATGTTCGCATAATATATTATGCTTTGCTATCTGTACGAAGCCAGGTCGGGTCGCTAATATAGAAATTCAAAATAAACAAAGTAAATCAATATGAATTAAAAACTAAAAAAAAACTTTTTTTATAGATGACTTGATCTATAATCAATTTAGTCCTAAAACTAACTACTTATTTCTTTGAGACACATCCACTGCTCTATTAAATATTATAATAATAATTAAAGAACATATCGCCTCACAAATCAAATATATTAAAATGTTTCAATAATTAATTATCGGTAATTAGATTTATCGTTTTGTCAAACCGGTACATCTCTATACACAATTAGTTGTAAACATGTCGGCGACTTTGACTTTAAGTCGATACAATTCTTTTATATATTCATTTTGGATGTAGCAGCTTGTCCGTTTTATACACATATTTGCAAATAATATAAAAAAATACATAAATAATTATGGTGCTAGTCACACCTTTGTTGGTTCTGGGGCCGTTTTCGACAATGTCCTTTACCTTAAGAGATTTAGCAAATAATACTCAAAAGAGCAAGTGGATGATCTTATAGTTAATGTTTACCACTACGCAGTGATGTAATTTCAGAAGATTCTTAAATTTGTTGCCCATGATAGGACTGACCAAAAGATAAATTGAAAATATGCTACAAGTTGAGTTAATGATACCGGCCCTATTTACTGTATTATAAACTGTGTTATTTATTAAACAATAACAAACACAAACATACAGACATTGGCATACCTATTTTCAATATTACTTTGACTACAAAAATCATTTTCATTATTGCAAGTTATATATAATAGAACACGGTTTTCTAACCCTTACAGAATACAACCTCCGAAGTGTTTGTATAACATGAAACACGTTATAAAGTCGCCGGTCGCTTATACCCGTGTAGGAATAATTGCTCGGCATAAATCAACCGAGCGTCGACAGCTAACGCGACCACAATAGGCACTTTTACCCTAATAACATATTAATATTACATAATTCCAATTCTGAGTCAACTATTGTTTGAATATTTGAAAACTTTACGCCAATAAATTGGTATTTATTGTTCTTCGGAACTTTTGAAGTGATTCGAATACTTTACTTATAGTGAAATACATTTCCTTACGAAAAATTTGCTTTTGTTTATTTGATTTACTCTTAAGATTTTACTTTTATAGCAGGAAAAGGTTTTACTGTAAGAATAGATAAGATTTCCTTTTATTAGTCCGCATTATTCATATAAATTCAAACACGTAGTTTTCCAGGTCCCGTAATGGGTTTTTCTTTGATAGAACGAGATCAACAAGGACTACAGATAAACTGATGATTACGATAAATATTTTTTTGGTTGCAAAGTATATCAAAACAGAAAGTTACCGGTTACCAGTCGAAACAGATGAAGCAGTGGCATATGAATATGTAGTCACGCATGCCAGAGAACCACTTAGTAACTTCTCACTTCTAATGATCTGTTCACAAACCTTCGCTTTTGCTTGACGCGCTCAAACCATCAGTGTATAACCATCGGTTATTTTTGCAAAGCCTCTTTCATTCCCCCAGTGTAACCAAATAACACGTAACTTTTGATCCTTCATACGAGGTGATCCTCCTCGACGCGACCATTAAACCGGAAAACGCAAATTATACAACAAAGACGTAACACATCTGCGCAGGCGCATCCAATGAAAGCGCCGCCATCTTGAACTTCAGGCTCGGCGCGACGAGCTTGAGCAGATTTATTAATATGAGATATAGTTAATAAGTGCAAAGGATGCGGCCAAGCGGACAAATCCGGGTTGAGTGTCGTCAGGTTACCATCATTTGGGGATTTTAGTTACATTCTACATATAGAGTCAACGTTGCATAAGTTTACTGTATCTACTGCATTTCAGTCAAGTAGCAACGCATCAAAGACTGGATTTAAAAAAACCTTCAAACGAGATTTTTATATTCGCATAGCTACAGCATAAACTAAACAAGTAGGAACGACCAGTTAAGTGAACCTGTGTTTACTCCTCTCAAGTAATGCATATATTCCCTTAGACTCCACTTAATAACTCGCACTTATCCTCCTACGTCGATGTTACTCAGAATTTCGTCCATTAGTAATAAAAATTCACCAACAACCGTACGTATTACATCATAAAAATTCCAATTTAGTTGCCAAACAATAATTATGTTTATGTAAAGTCCTTGTAAGTGACATAACAACGTAAAACCCTAGAGGAAAATTTCTCAAGGTCAATTAAGGTGCAAAATTTATCTAAAACTTCATTTTGTTAATTAATTTTATTTCCTATGCAATGTTCGTGATCGTTCACTAATTTCCTTTATTTTGGGGAAACACAGATATACAAATTATTTATACCATATTTCCTGTAATTTGTAATTATTTTATAAATATATTCAAGGAATTTAAAGGTTTATCAATACCTATTTTCCTAATGAACAATTACACTTAACATAGTACATTCCCATAGTTTCTTTATCAAACACATTCGTTTTTATATTATAAGCATGAATATAATTAAGTAAAACCAACTTTCGGTCACACAGCACAGATAAGAAACTTTTTTATGCGGAAGTCTTGTAACATTTGATTATTTTCACAAATTACGATATGACCAATCAATAATTAGGAATTTCCACTAGACAGGAAGAAAGTCTCTATTAATCATAATACGTGGCGCCCCTACACATATTGCAATAAAGACGCAGTGTAAGCTCATCAACATCCACACATACAAAAACACAGACACGCACGCACACACGCACGGCACAATATTCACGCGCTATTACACACAACCCTTCACGTACCAAATAATCTACAAGCACGGATTATACCAACAAAAAATTAAAAGTACTAAAAACGCTTAAAAATTATGTTTCCGACGTTACTTTCTGTGAATTTTTGATCTTCCTAATCGGATTTTTAGGAACTTTTGTTAATTCTATTGTGAGATTACACGCGGAGTTAGTCGGGTATAGGCAACAGTCAGTTTGGTTTGCCTCAAACTCTCTACTACACGTAATGTGGTTAAATAAATATGAATATATTTTCATTGTAATAAATATATTCCTCATTATTACGAAATTCTTTTACCTTTTATACATATTTTTTGAAAAACAATGCATGTAAAATATTAAAAATCAATCACCCTCTCATGGCGAAGCTCAAGACCCACTCCACCGGCGACTAGGAATTTAAAGTGTGGAAATTTCCTCACAATGCGTGCCGTGTCCAGCAATACTACTTTTGCATCTGGTCTCTGACCTAACAAGAAATTGAAAACTTCTGAAGATGTTGGTCGGGGCTCTTTGTTATCTATGCTTGCGTAGGAACGACAATCGGAACAATAATTGTAGAGTCCGCAACCCAGATATCCGTAACCTCATATGCCAAGTCTAAATATTTAAACATTATTTTTTCGGCCTTAACAAAGTTATCGTCATGCGGAATGGTAACATCAACATCATCATTGTAACAATTGTTAAAAGTATTAAAGTATATAAAAGAAATATAAGAAGTGCCTCATCAATGAACAATCAATCAATATTTTACGTGTTAAAACTTTTGTTTCGTTGAGTGAAATGATTTAGTGTAACAAAGAAATTGATAGTTTCCTGCCAATTTTTGGTTAACACTATGGTGCTGTGATTGGCTAAAACACATATAAATAACGATTATTTGTAAGAGGTTTAATCGATCCATTCTTATTCATAACAATAATTCTAAATAATTTATTATTTGACCTTGAACTTTGAATCTTTTCAGCGTCCTTCGAGTTGAATATCTGGTGATATAAAATCTCGTACTTTATTAAAACAAGTCGGCATTATTCTGGAAAAAGTTGAACGACGCTAACGTCTCCCATCAGTTGACATTATCTACAATTCTCAGTACTATAATTCCGGTCACGTCCGAAGTAGGGCAATTTCCCCGCCAGCATCAAAAAAATCCAATACTCCCAAAAATTGTAAATGTATTTTGTTAAACAAATAAGTATAGTTTTTGCATGAAAAAATACTTTTACATTTAATATGATGCCTTTAAATATACGGATAATTGAAATACAAAAAAACTCATCTTATCGCGTGTCAACAAAAGTGGGCATCGTCCATTTGGCAACGATGTAGTACGAAAAGCTAAATGTTATAAACCGCATCGGTATTGTCATTACAAAGCAATCCATCTACGAGTCGACATCGCAACGATGACGGGCCCATGTTTGTTTTATCGATTAATTAATAAATCGAGTTCCTATCCACCGATCGAGATATAACATCGATACAAGCCGCCTCTCTAATTGACTCCAGCCGCCAAAAAGATAAAATAACAAACGATCGTGGACTCAACGACACTCGATATTGAACCTTATGTCTTTATTTTAAACCTTACGAAGTGAAAAAAGTAAAAAGGCCCGACCGAACACTAAATGCCAAGCATTTACCTGTCAAATTAATAAAAAAAATAAATAGTGTATGGTGTATGGGAATCGATACGTTTTTGATTAATGGAGTCTAAACTAGATTATGTTGAGCGAATGGAGTGATGGATTTTTTGCGATTATAAATGAATGGGTAACATTATATCGGCTGCATTAATCTGAAGCAATGGTTTGAAGGCTACACTAGCGACATGTAAAGAGGCTTCACCCGTTCTGCGACACCTGTTTTCTCACAGTGCGAATTACAGATTTCGGCGCGTTTGACATCCAACACTTTGGAAACGCGATACAAAGCTGCACAATGGGGCTTATCCCACAAAACATTGGTGGTTTTATAGACACGTTAAGGGTGGGAAAATCGCATAAATTTTAAGTAGGTACATAAAATATAATCGTTCAATACTCGATTTCCGATATTAATATTGTTCAACAAATATAAACTAAACATTAAGGGTTTTTCAGACAATAATTGACCGCATTATACTTGGTAATTGATATTACGAAACTAATTGGCCGCGTCGGAAATCCCGATGTAATGTTTATAGTTCGCATCGTTTATTTTATAATCAAAACGTTTCAATTCGAAAAACGTCCATGTACTTCCTAGAATTAGTGCGGACGTTAAAGGTTTAAACTAGTCAGTTATCACATAAAACGGAAGTAGGTAAGTTTGGCGATGCGCGAGCGCATTTGTTGCTACTATGTACTTCACTTAACCGTAAGCTTACATTATTAATTAACATATCATAGTATAGCTCAAATAGGTACACTGTACACTCTCGCAATCAACAGCCTCAACCCTTTAAACATCATACAAATTAATCCGCGGTCTTACGCCTCCACTTAACCCTAAAAACGGCGTCGCGAAATCAGATGTAAGCTAATACAGCGCTTTAAACTAAGCTCATTTAAATAGTGCTTTGTGCACGGCTTGTGTTACCGAGTGTTGTGTTTCACGGGCTCGGTTAACCCTGCGAGGTGTCGCGCGGTCCCTCCGACCCGCGACTAATGTCCCAGGAGGGGAGGTGTCGGCAATGGGACGCTTTAAGTGCCAAATATTGTGGTTGTCGGAAATAGAAGGAAGGCAAATGAGGGTTAAAGCCTTTGCAGAGTTAACAGGTCGGTTTTACGACCGTTTAGTATGGATGGTCAGGTGTTAGTTTGTAGCTTCGGTCGATAACCCTCTGTTGGTAGAGGTCCTTGTCCAATTACCAACCTTTCTAATAATTCACAGCTTTTTATTTCTAGTTATAGGCTCATGTCTTTGATGCGGTAAGCAAAATGCAATTAATTCCTCCATGCTACGCCGAGTATATTTGTTTTGAATAAAAGTGCTTCAATACTCGTGTTTTATAAAAATGTTTCTCACAGTTTAATTTGACATTTCAATATTTCCATTAAGTTGGTACATAAGCTTGTTATCACAGTAGAGGCAGGGGCGGCGCGCAGCTCAGCTCCGAGTCGCAGGGATCCTCGCGCATCACCGCACACGACCCTTATAATGTCATAAAATGTGTACACTACACACACTAAACATCGGTGCGCTAGCATTCTTTCGAAGATAGCTTACTTCCTTAACATACTAGGATCATACTAAACTAATTGTAGCCAGTGTAACTACTGAACATAATGAGACTTAACATCTCACATCTCAAGATGACGAGCGCAATGGAATACCAAACAATACTTTTTAATTCAAAGTGTTTTATGGTGTTTCTAGAGTTTATTGGCGGTCTTCGTCTCGTGATTCAAAGAAATAAGAAAAAAACAATAATGCCCAAAACCGATATTAGTATGACCGACAAATTCCAATGTAAAATCAAATATCAAATAATATGTTGAATTAAATCATATTATGCCTAATGTATTTCTAATATTATTACAAGTCTTAATACGCCTAATCTTTATCTCAATTAATTTTATAATTATTTACATTACATTAGCATTACTTATTTCTGTTTAAGTAGTAGTTTTTTATCGCGGCTTCGCCTGCATGTTGTGCCATTCCCGCTATAAAAGTCCCTAAATCACTATAGAGATCCGCCATCTTTTTAAAGATCAGTTATTTGTTACGAGTGCAAGTTAACTAAAACAAAAGTAGCCTATGTGTTAATCCAGGGCATGGTTTACGTGTGTGCTATATTTTATACAAATCCGTTCAGTTGTTTCTGCCTTTACTTCTTACAAACATCCAAAATATTTCACAAAATTTCGCATTATGATATAAGATGTAAATCAGTGGGGAAGAGTCCATATAACTCGCTTCCTGCCGGCTTCACTTTATGTAGTTTTTCTGTAGAATCTAATTATTATCAGAACGAGATGCAGACCGCATTCATACATATTAGTACCTGTATGTTGCATCGTGTTCCCTTTGGGAAAATTTCGCCTTTCGCCACTTATGTAAATATCTATATAGCTTTAGAGCTAGTAATACTAGTAGTACTAACCATAACAATAGCTTTCCACTCGTTTATGTCGTAGGGGCTATGGCTAGTTGACCGCCGCACCACAACCTCGCGGTTGGTTTGTTCAGAGTTGTACCAGTTGCGGGGAACATGGAAACTGTTTTAGCGGTGGATGATTCCACACGGGCCGCGGTAATCTCGTCCGCGCTGTGTCACGCGCCATCGCTCTCACACACATCCGACACATCCCTAATTGAGTTTTGATTGAATTTTTTAGCAGTAACTTCGATGACAAAGGCTTTAATGTAAAGGATCATTTGAAAGTGAGAGTCATTAGCTGCAATACTAGGGAAGTGCTTTGCGAACTCTCAAGAGTTAAAATTGGCAAGGGAATTGTATACGAGGCACTGACTGCATGAAACGTATAGCAATAAAGCTTCGAAAGGTTGTTTTTCTGTTAAAGATCTTTCCCGCCTCACCTATCAATTTATGCCGTGACATTCAAGGACTATTTGCAATACTTTTATTGCAGTTACGATACATATTGAGTTGGAATTAGTGGGATAATTACTCTTTATTCAGTTCTTTATTTGATTGTATGAATGGTTAAATGTAAAGATACCTCGATTGCATCTGTAGATGTTTTGCAAAACTAGGCATAGTAAATATCTCTACAAGTCTTATTCTGGGGTCCTGTAACATTTGCAGCATCATTCTTTTGACCTCCGAGGGACGCAACGTCTATAGTAAGCCGCTATTTAAACTGTATTACAACCATCACTGCCCCTACTGAGATAAAAAACGCTAAGTTTTGCTTACTTTAGGCACTATCACGAAATGACACCACACTATCCTATCACAATTAAAGCCAATACTAAAATAGAGTGCAATAAATCCATTAGCAACTAACGGTTAATAGTACAATAAGGTGCGTAGTAGTGTAGG
>NW_023594157.1:0-16121 GCF_014839805.1 Manduca sexta
ATAAGTTTTATTTTAAGTTCTTAAAAGAACATACGTTACGACAATATTATTAAATAACTTATTTATTTTACAAAAATAAATAAACCAATTCGACTCTAATGATTTCTTGTTTTACATTACTTGTGACGGCCATTGCATTTCAGGCTCGTACAAAAACATGACGTTACTCGCATTTTAAAAAAAAAACTTTACATGGTCGGTGTAAGGTCGAATTTGTGTTTAGTCGATCAATACTTGTAATTTGCTGCTTCATCTTTTGTTTCGATTTATCGACGACACAAATTTTGTTGTCACATTTGCAACGAGTTTAGTTCAGCGGGTTGCAAGCATCGTCATGAACGGGCCTGACCGAATACGGCCAAACGAATACCTGTTTATATTAGTCGGTGGCCGAATACTGTCTAACCGACTAATGTAAATGCGCCAAAATTCATAGTATAGACTGGCAACTCTCAGTTTGACATTTCATAACGTTGAGCGACATCTGAACGCCAAGCAGGGAACTAAAATAAATATACCTATGTATGTATAGATAGGTATATTTATTTTAGTTTTTCTAACTTGCAAAATGTATTAAATTCCGATTCAATCGACCCATCGATAGAAAGTCTTGATTGCAAAACATTTATTCTTGGTAACAATTTTTGGAACATATGCTGTTAATGTTAATCAGTGTTTTACAAATAAACTTAGTACTACAGATGGGTCGAAATGTATTGGTTTGACCTATTGTCACCTAGAGATTAAACGTATACTTTATTTTCTCAAATAAAATATTTGATTGTTTGGGAAAACAAAGTAATAATTTGATCTCTTAGAGCAAATCGGTTGAATCAGTACAGTCATATTTTGAGAACCATCTAATTATTAAGTTTTTTGAAACCAAAATAATAAACTAGTATACATATATAGTTAAGAACAGGGATAAATAATAGTTTTTATTGAAGTAATTTTTTTTACACATTTATTCATACATTCATTAGTTTTCCGGGTTCATTTATTTTATGGTAGCATTTTTTATGGTAATGTTCACGAGCCTGTAGGATAATGCTATCTACTTAGGTGTCTGCTTTAATTAAATTATAAAAACGCTTGCCAGTTAAAACATTGCTGATTTCTTTACACCAATTCATAACAAATAACACAATACTTTTATTCAAATACGTTTTTTAAATTAGTTGTATGCTCAATGCATGTAATAAAATTAAAGTCTATTTCCCATATTCATAGATGTATGATGATTTTATCCATAGATGGACTGTAATAACAAGTCTGTTTTTCAGTGCTGACGGCACGACTTTTTAAAACTTCTTCTGCATTTGTTAATTGAACTTGTAAATGATGCTCATTAATGTGCCTTAACTCATAACCATTGTTGCTGCTGGGTGCTTCATTCAGAATAAAGGATTTTAATGAATGTAGACAAATGCTGTCATCCATTTCGCAATTTCCTTGAAACAAATGCGCAGATGTTATAATATTAATTAGCAAAATTTTAAAAGCATTTTCAAATGCTTGTGCATTGGGTATAACATTATTATAGCCATGCACTCTTATTGCACCAAAAAAGTTTTCAAGTGGGTCTCGATTAATATTTCTTAAAAGTAAAGAGTTTATTCCTTGTGACCACAATAAGTTTTAAACCGTCAATTGTTTACTCCCAGCTGGTAAGAGTAGGCACTGTTACTTCTTTCTCATTAATTATATATTTCATAGATTTTTTTGTTAAACTAGAGTTCTATAATTTTAAATGGGGCGAGTTTGCTGTAACTGCTTATCTATAAATTTTCCCTTCTCCTATGTTGAAGCTTGCTTGAGGGAGTCAAATAGACCGCCGAACACCATTATTAATTCTGCAGTATCCGTGCTTCCTCAAGGACATTTCCACTTTCTGCGAATGAAATGTTATTGTAATTACATATTTTTACTTAATTACGGCAGTTAGGATTCCTACATCATCATAGGATAGCCAAATTTACTGAATCAAGTTTAACAAATCATGTGTTATTAGAATAGCTTGAACCTATCGAATATTCGAGGCACAGAATTTTTATGTCTAGCAAATAATGAAACACTATGGCCATTATAATGACAAACAATGAAAATAAAATAAAGTTAATAAGAAAGGGGTTTGCCATACAAAAGATTTTTCATAATATATAAATAATACAAAAATACTTTTCATAATAATACAAAAGATTTTTCGGCATTTAAAATGGTATGGTATGGTGGCATGAAACCCTTAGTGTTGCGAGTTCGACTCGCATTTGCCCGGTTTTTTTACTTTGATGTACGATTATAATTAAGTTAAAACATATATACCTGCCATACATCCAAGTGCCACACCAACAGTCTTGCTGAAGTGCAGTATTATACCCTCATTTTTGGAATCATTGAAGGCACTACATGTAAAATAGGAAGCTTGTGGAGCACCTTAATGCCCCTGTATTTTTGAATTCTGTGGAAAAGATTTTTATATGACTCCATTTCGCCATATGAATGTTGCCATTTTAACAAATTTTAGATATCTGTTGAGCAAATAATTTCGCACGCCCTTAGTTAAATGACCTGGGTCATATATAGGCACAATTTGAATACCATCCACTTCAAAAAAAACTTCCGCTAAATTCTTCATTTTGCATCAATTTTTTTTTGTGTCATCGACCAATTGGTTTAAGGCAGCAAGTTTTTTAGCTCCATGGCCACATATAGTAGCAACTACTTTTAGGCTAGTTGTTTAAACCTTTTTGATTATACTTTTTAAAAGTATTTTTCAATCTGCAGTTTTCATTGTGCTGAAGCAAAAACTGTAGGCTATCGGCTGTTCATATTTTTTTTACAACCACTCACCATGAATACAAGCACATGATCCGAAAATAATAATTCGTGTGTTTTGTCGTAACTTAGTGCTGGTGCAATAGACATTTCATCAAACGTAATCGAGCAAAATTTATGTTTGTCCTGCATTTGTGACACTTTCTTTTACAAGTCTTCAAAAAGTGTATAATTTATGCCTGGCAATAAATCTACTTTTTTCAAAATATTTTGCAGCATTCTTTGACTTGGCAAAACGCAAAGGTGGCTTAGCAAACAATATGCTTTTTAGGGGAGGGTATATAGTGACAAAGCTAATATTTTATCATTTCGAGTGAAACGCCTTCCTCTGGTTTTCTTTCCACCTTCTTTCACCTGCATGTAAAATAACATTTTCGATGCACTTGACATATTTTTTGTTACAATTTTAAAAGCACTGGTTTTTGATATTTTGCTTGCTAGCAAGTATTTTTTGCAGAAGGTTTTTTTAATCGTTTAGACAGCGATGGAGTCTCAGCTGTATCTTCTTCAGTTGATTTTTTTGTTCCCATTCCAAATAAATATCTGTAAATAGAAACAACAGGTATATTAAACAATTAAATAAATAAAATCTGAATAAATTATTAGTTCATAAAAATATTATGTTGAAGAGTCTTAAAAATTTGTTAAATTTTCTTATATTAACGATGGTTATAGGTAAATACTTAGCAATATATTAATCATTAACCAATCTCATAAAAAGTAACAATACAATGACTGTCGAGTATTGACGCGCAATGTTTGGTTTGAAATTTCGTCACATACCTACTGTACCTACTTAATTGCTGAAATATGTAACGAGGTTACATTTCGCTGTTTACCAAAATTATTGCGTTTATATGTTTTTGTAAATTGGAATATCTATTACATACAGCGCCGATTAAATCATTATCCCTAACCAGAAGTATCCCAAAAACTTTCTCGTTCAAGAAAAATGTGCAAAGCCAATGATACAACTTGGGTAATGTTTGTTCGTATGGAAGTATCCATCACGTCAATTAGTTTTGGATACTAGACTAAATACCTTATAAGGTTTTTCAACTCAGGAGTACATTTCGCTCATTTCGCCAGCTTGTTAATGTTGTTGTTTTTCATCATAACCTCCTAAATTTGCTTTCTTCTCGGTTATCAAACTTTCACACACTTGAAACTATTATAAAGAATCATATTCTTTATATTTTAAGAAATATTTTAATTAATTCAAAAACACGTAATAAACATAAAAACTTTAAAAAATCTATCACCGGCTCAATCAAAACAAACAACTAGTGTTGCCAGTTACTAATCGCAAATCATACTCAAAATTTCTACTAAAATTATACGAAAGGTTTAATTAAAATACATACAATACATAAAAATAATTATTAGTATGTAAATAGAATTTTGTTTATTATAAAATCATTAAATATACATGAAAAATAAAAGATTATTCATCCAAATTAGGAATATTATGTAGAATAAATGTTTAATATTAGTAGAAGTTCAAAGACTTGGCAACATTGTTTATAAAACATGGCTTTATTTGAAGTACTGATTGCTATAGAAACCTACTATAGCTATACGTATGTGATAGGATTTTATCCGTATTCGATCTATAAGTGTGAAAGAGAAAGAAATACCGAGGCAAAAAGCCTCGTAGAAGCCTACGCGAGAGAGAGTGATGGAATATATTTTGTGTGCGTGTTTTATATTAAAAATAAAATGAGTGCATATGATACGGTTTAGATGTGGTGTTTGTAGGGTGTATTAGTGTGTGTATGTGCGCTCGAGGCGAACCGGCCCGGCGCGGCGCGGCGCGGTGCACCGTCACATAGCGCGGGAATTTTTATCTTTACTATACCGACCGTAAAATTATAATTATTGTTCCGTATTCCGTTTTATAGAAATAATTTTAGGGCAAGCCAGGCCTTTGGGCTTCTATGGAAGAACCGCTACTGAATGGGATAGATCATGGGTGAGTATGCCACCCGGCGTAACCATCGTAGTGTCAAGATGACAGCAGTGGCGGCTGAAGTCTCGGGTTCTAATTCCAGGACAAGTAAAGTGATATTCTGTTCAATTCCGATCCATCGTCATCGATAAGAGGCATGTGTGTTTGTTCCATTGGAGACGGTTAGTCCATTGGTTCAAATTTTAGTTTTATTCAAAATCCTGTAAAGTTGATTTTCTATTGGCTAGTACAATTTGCGAATTATTAACAAGAAAACAATATTTTTATTGAATATATTAAGTATATAGAGATACGTTGTAATATTTTATTATGTATTTCTAAATACTTTTATTAATTACAATTTATATACATTAATAACGTTGTTAACATTTATTTGTTACAGTTAACTCAAAACTAAAATAGTATTTAGTACTTATAACTAAAACTTAACTTATTTACTAAAAGACAACAATTTTAATCAAATTAGTTAACAAATTTGCAATAGAGCAAGAACATAAAAACATACTTAGCTAGCGAAAAGGAACGATTGTGAACATCCGTCCGATCCTAAACGAAATGTAGGCAAAAGTGTATCGCGGATCGCCAACGCAGTGGTCCGCTGGCCAGCTGGCTGAGTTTTGTGCCCTTTTTCTTGTTTTTTCGCGCGACTGACCACGTCACTTTGTTCATTATACATATTATATTTTACTATAATAGTGGATAAAATATAAATATATGGAAATAAACATAACGGTAATTTCGCCAACATTGCTAATCGCTCCGATAGCCGTGATCGTCTAGTGGTTAGGACCCTACGTTGTGGCCGTAGTAACCCAGGTTCGAATCCTGGTCACGGCAGTGTCAAACACTGTCACGGCGGAGTTCTAGTTTTTTTGATATATTTCGTTACATCATATTTTTGTTTTATTTTGTATATTTTTGCTCTTTATAGCTATAATATATTGGTAAGATTAAAAAAGTTTATATTCTTACTATATGAAATTTTGATTTATAGAAAACTAATGAAATAAATAATTTTAATGTTTTGTTTAAAATTTGTACGTAATAACAGAATACTCATAAACCCGTTTGTTATTTTTGTAGTTGTAAATTAATATTTTTTATAAATTTGTAATTTACGCGTAACTGTCGCCATCTGTGGTCCACATCATCTTCGACTTGTACCGTTGACTTGAATGCGTACAGCCACTCCATTCATAGTGCTTTGGGGATTTTCACATAAAAATTATTGTAGATGGCGTTACTTGTATTTGTTTTGGTACAACAACGTGCCGCAGCTGTTCGCTATCACAGAAGCCTGTGAGAGAAAAGGAGTGGTGATTAGGTTTGTCTTTGCTTAAAAATTACGTTTTTTATATGGTTCTCGTGTATTTTGCGTCTCGTGTGCGTTATGTGTGCTTCATAAAGTTGTTCTGCGTGTGGTATATCGTTGGCAGCTCCGAAAACATCGCTAAACAGTGTAATTAACGATGTAAACGTTAGTTATGACGTTTACTACAGTGGTTTATATGTGTGCGTGCGTGAGTGACAGCATTGCCGACGGCCGTTGGAGCGAGTCTTAACGGAATAGCTACCTACTGGATGTGAATGCTGTTTTCGGTAAGTTTATTGTTTTGAATTAGAACCTAACCTATGTACCTCACGCCTGGAGTTCGACGTTCTGTGTACAAGATTATTTGACCTCGATTCGCGGCGCGCCGCTCGGTCCCTTTGGAAGGCAATTTCTCGCGTTAGCAATTTTTTTTTGCTGTGATCGCGGTGTTTCCGCACGAATGTACTGTTTGATTAGCTAATTTATAGTTACGGTGGTAACGTTAGATTGTATGCGTTTTACCTGATTAACTACAACAAATTTTACGTTTTGTTTTTCTGCAATAAGGTTTATATTCGAGCGTATTTTTAAAATCCGATATTTATGTAACAATTAGTTTTGTGTAGGTAGGTTCCGCTACTTGAATAATTAAGTAGATATGAAGCCCATTTTTATGCTGCTGTCCGAGTTTAAATTAATTATATTCAAATTAGATAGGTACCATTTAGGTGCATTTATAGTTCACTTTTATCAATAAGTACCTGTATATAATTAGAAATTTAACCTTACCTGTAACTTAAGATACTGCAAATTAGGCATCATCTACATCTGTCTTTGGATTTTCGTTTAAAAGATGTCGTTTTCCCCGATTACATTTTCTATAATTTTTCAATGTAAACAAATACCTATTTGTGTGTGTACTCATTAAAAAACTAAAAATACAAAATAGAAGATGATTAGGTACCTTAACTAAAGCATGTAGCTCAGAAACATTTTAAATAGTTTCCTGATAACTGGAACACTATTACTGACTTATGTTTAAGTCACTGAATTGATATTTTTATTCTAAGAAACAAATTTGACGTTTTAACGTTTTAATACGCGACTTAAACAGAATTTAATTAAAAGTACAATGTTTATAATCAAACGAAATAATTATCACAAGGTCCACCAGTTTGCTTTTAATTCTTTGGAATCTTTAGGTATATCTAAGTACCTCTATAAAATTCTGTAGCAGGTTAAGTTATTAATTGCGATCAAAATGTTATGTTATTAAGTAAATAAAAAACAAATCCCTGTTGGAAATTTTTGTAAATTCTTTAAAAGCGCCTTGGCTTCATTTCTATTGATTTCATTTGTACATCTGGTTAAAACAATATTAAATGTATTAATGCAAACATAAACCTGTACTGTAGAGGATTAAAAGCATCGCATAAGTGGAATTTGTAGCAGTTTCAAGTCGATTTTATAACAATCGTAGCGGAACAATAATATTCCAAATGTTAATGAGTTAGACACACTTGCTACTAATCACTGTTAAATTTATATGAATAAATTTAACAGTGATTAGTAGCAAGTATATGAATAAACTGCTTTACAAATATTAGAGTTGATATTGACGGAATTTAAGCATTTGACAGGTTCAAATAAATTATTTAATTTCTTTTCAAATTTAGAGAATACAGAAATATGGTTTTCGTTCTTTGGATCCAAAGATTTCTTTTTCAATGAATTGAAAATATGTATTTAGTTGTTATGCCTACTTACATACCTCCATTAAAATTCAATAAAACAAAGTCACGTCAATTCTGATACAGCATTTATTAATGATAAGAAAGCTGATGAGAAAGACCACTTCAATACAAAGATCATAATCGTTAGAACAAAGAGAATTCATGTACCTTCGTGGCTGATTTTATCTGTACTATGAATTTTCTATACCGCTATCTGATTCAAACGCACTTCGTGCTATAAATATTTATTTATTATAATAATTCGTCAAACGTCTTTGCTATCTCTTGCCCCGAGTTCATATTCGCTACTTTATCAACTTTACCGAAGATTATGACTTCATCTACTATAAATAGCTCCATTATGTATTTTACTCGAACGTGTCATATTCATGGGAAGATTGGAAAAAAAATGTTATTTAAGAAGACTATAATTATTTTTATATCCTACGGAAAATACTTTCTTAGATTGTAATTTCGCACTTCTAGTTGATTAAAACAAAAAAAAAAAAATAGAATGTAGGACTTATATCTTTTACAAAAAAGATACAATATTTTTGTTCTTATTTTAGAAGCCACAATGTACTGTTTTGTCAAGACATCGATCTCTCAAATTCCAACCATTTTTCACTTTATGCGACTTGTCTTAATTCCTAGAAGTGACCTTAATAATTGATAATAAATGCCTTGTATAACAATTAAAGTAATTAAATAATTTCATATTAAACTAATAAAAACTGTTAAACACTTCAGCGATAACAAACAAATCAGAAACAGTACTGGGTAAAATTTGTTGCGCGCAAAACAGAACATTATTTATGGCTACGTGGTTTTGAATCTTACTGTAATAGGAACTGTATGGTACGCTAACGTTATCACTGTATCAGTGCCTTTTCTATATTCGTACGTCCCTCAAAGGGCGGAGGTAAGCCGTCAGAACGGAAAGCCTGTCGGGATCACGGAGAATGGAACAAAAATCGATGCACTATCCTTGACGCCAATGAGATGGCTTTACGCGCTTCGCTAGATGAAATCTTGATGAATAATGCCGCATTATTATAGGATTTCGAATGTAGACGCTTTACGTATTGTATCTATTTCTGATGTTGCGTTTTGAAGGACAGTATAGAGAGCATAATGACTGGACACTATTAAGATCAAATGTCAGTGGGAGCAATGAGACATCATGCGGTGCTCCGTTTAAATGCTTAAGTGAGCGACATTCATTTTTATTTTGAAGATGCGGGATGTCTCTACTTTAATAATGGCACATTTCAAAGAGCTTTTGCTCGCGATATCACCTATATTAAAGCTAATTCCTGAATAAAAAGTAGACAAGTTCTCAGAAATAATTTAAAATTTGAGAAAATCAGTGTCAGATTATTTCTAACATCGAAACTTAATCTCTTAAATACTGTTATCATCTTTTTAATATTGTTATAAATATGACAAACGAATTCTTCTACTATTTAAAGTCCATCTTCCACGTCACTTATGGCTCGCATTCTCAGTTCTCACAGCTAACGTATCAATGAAGCCGGCCTGTCGTGTTTATAATGGTATCGATAAATTAAAACAGCTTTTCGTCTGTATTCTCGATGCAATAACCAGTTTCACCCAATGTTTTCTAAAATGTGATCAGTCGTGAAGTCATCATATACTAATAATATCGATGTTCTAACGCAGTATCAACGAAACTAGTTTATAATGCGTCATTAACATAATGTACAGCTCGGAATTGTGTGTATTTTGCTACGTTAGCTTTTACAATATGTTGAATACAAAACAGATTTCGTATTGAAATTAGATTTTATTACTGTTTGAAACATGTTTTGGGACGCATTTATAGCGAATGCTAAATGAGTATATTTTTGTTGGTAATGTAATAGTCTTTGTACCGTAATACAATAGGTATTTGCCTGTAATTACGTTAGTAAAAAAACGAGGAAGTATTGAAGACTTAGCAAATCCTAGTGGAGTTAAATATCTTATATAGCCATTACTTTTGTAGCTAAAATATCCATTTGATTAACTGTCTTTCACACGTATTATAGAAATAAAAGAAGATCTTAGTTCGAGACGTTGTTTAGCTATAATTTGGGTATACTGAGTAATGTTTATACATGATAAAGTAAAGTCACTATGCGTAACAGGTGTTACAAGATTCCTATTTGCATATTCATAAAGTCGGCTTCTATTTAGAATACAAAACTTGGTAAAGATGTAAAGAACGTCAATCTATAAGTCAAAGTAGGTGTTAGTATTACAGTCGTAGGTGTAAGGTGGGTGTTTTGTTAGGTATATAGCATCAGCAAAGTAAACGAACACCCACGCGAGAACCACTTTTTCTGTGAACACAATAACTGCATTTTGTGCCATTTATCAAAGCCATTGAATAAATAGTTCTTTTTAATTCGATTGTATTCCTGACTCAGTCCAGGGCATCGATTTTTTTATACCCGATGCCTAACAATCAAATATCGAAAAAAAAGCTACAAAATTATTTCACTTCATGCATCAAATACGCCTTTAAAGGCAGCGATTGTCGAGTGCCGTGTCCCTGATGCGATACGGAAATACTCGAAATTCGAAAGGATTAGTCATCCTACGAGGCTTTGCAGTCCAGAGTGGAGTGCTCTGGTCGTAAATCGATCTAAATCTTTTGAATTATTCCTCACTCGTTGGCTCTTTCGGAAACTCTAGGGTTTAAATTGTTTAGACTGCTGTGTTATATGAGTTGTTTCTTGACTTATTTTATGGATATATTACTCTAACAGTATTCGGAAACGCTTATACCCTGATATACTCAAAAACGACATAGTTGGTTCTCCATACTTCATATACAATGTTTAGTGACATTAGGCAAGCTGACATATTTACTTTTGTGCATTACCACATCAAAAAGTTCTAGAATTTTTTTAAAATATATACCGCTAATGCTTACACTTGTATATCGCTTTAATTTAAGCCTTGTTGTGCGCTGGCGAGGAAACTAATCTTATGTACGTTCACAAAGCTTAGAACTGATCAAACACAACCCAACTGCACTCCAGACGTTCTGTGCAACTATTTGTTCCACACTACACAAATATTTGCTGCGGTATAGCAATACTAAACCGTATAAATTGCACCGAAGCTTTCTTGTATCATTCTCTTTTTTTTTAATGAACATTTTCTACTATTATTTTTTAATAACGCTGTATTAGTCGTGAATAACGGTTTCGAAACTTGTTTAGCTGCTTAATTAAATCAATTTCTTGTATGCGTCCTCATTTAAAAAAAATCTCTTTCTTTCATCTACCTTATTAGCAGACAGTGGAGTACATGCACAATGTAAGAAAATGGATGAACGCATATCGATGTAGTATTTGTTATTGCACAGCCTTCCCCTCAGATGGAGTCATTGGCATAATTAATATTGCAGAATTGCGTAGAATTACTAGCAAACAACTCAACTTTATAAAAGCATTAGCAAACATTTGCATTATAAGCAACCATATTGGAGGCATGCGAATCGATTTTATTCCTCAAGTATATAATTTGTGTGGGATGTTTCAACCTATCCATAGTAATTGCTCAAAGCCGCGTTATAATATTATGTAGATTTATACAATTCGATTACGCAAAGGACATTTATAACAAAACTCTATTTCTTCCCACGCAGGATCTTTCAAACGAATATAGTAATTTTCGAATCGCCAGAGATCGGCAAGCGGCCTTGTCAGGTGAAATGATTGCAGAGAACAAATTTTAATTTAACTTCTAATTATTTTTTACGACAGTTGTTATTTACTGCCGTGGGTGCCGGCCGATCTATTATACACTTTTATTACGGTAAGAAAACCCAAACACGGATATTAAGAAACTTTTAATCATTAAGTAAGTTTAATCACGCGTCAGTAAAACCAACCTGAAATACGCCTATACTTCTTTTATAACAGCACTAAACACCGGCCGTTAATGTACAAACGTCAAATTATAAAAGTAAAATAAACAAAGCCATCACCGTTAGCCGTTTTTCTTGTACAGTTTTTTATCAAAACGCCAAAAATTCTTCGTATCCGCAGAAAATCCATTCGAGGTATTTTTAGTAATGTTTTGAGCTTGTTTAAACCCTTCACGATGATGTCAGCGAAAAAGTCGCCAATAAAGCGAAGCCGCGAGCCAAGCGAGAGGATCGGGGAAACCTCGCTGAAGTGGCGCTGGCGGCTATAGCCTCCTACAAAAAACAGAAGGAGGTGAGCGACTTCATCAATTACCTTCTGGACTCTCTAGAACGAAACTCAAATTGGCTGAACAATGCCGTTGGTAAGCAAAGCAGTTTCAGATGTGCGCTGTTAGTTGGAGCTGGTCCTAATCGCTTTCAAGTACAGGAAATCATATATCCTTCGGGTGACAGCGAAATAAAATTGGAAGTAGAACTCAAAGATTCCGAAGATCACGACAAGATAGCCATCGCAGCTTTACTCAAAATGACTAATGCTGATATAGACAATTTGTTAAAGTATATAAAAAATAATTTGTTTGAAAACCCAATGTTAAAACAAGACCTTTTAAAAGGCAAGGCACTGGGCATCAACTTTGCTGTTCTCAGACCTATTACAGACAAACAATATCGCGTCATGGAAAGAATTGTCGTCGGTAGCTCTATGAAGTGCGTTGTTGGGCCCAAAAAACGCAAAGACGAGAAGCTGTTCCAGGGACCGCCGATCAAAAAAACAAAAAAGATATTTACCTAGTTTTTAATACGATCACGGGTCATTGAGTTCAAAAACTGTTTCGGTCCAAAATGGACGGTCGTTATGGTGCGCCGCAGTGTCGTGTACCATGTAATAGCAGCAATTTGGACCGATTGTAAAATGCGTAGCTCATGTTAAATTATACTCATTTTTGCAATGATCGTTTCCGATTACGTATGATGTACGGGGGCAATTGTGGTGGAACGACCGCTGTATTCCGATGGCCACCATTAACATCATTGTTGATATAATATTTCTTTGGTTCACACAATAAATTATGCTGCAGTTTCATATTTCGTCTTTAATTACCAGTTATAATTGCATTGACCTCAATTGTGTAGGGCTCGGCGACAAGACTTGTAACAGAGCAATGAATTAAGGTCCATTTTATGCAACTTAGTAAAGCGACGTGTGTATACATACAGAATAGCTCTTAAACATTTAAGTGAAGTTTGGCATGTCGACGTAAACCGATTCCAATAGGAACTTCGCTAAGATTTAATTAGGTAAATGTTACTCCTCTCTAAAACCGTTTAATGTACGAAAATAAAGTTTGCCAAAACATTACACCAAAGGGAATGTACACATCTATCTACAAATTTTCCTTGTACACCGCCGTCACTAGAGAAACACTCCAATATTGAACATAATTAAATTTTTCTTCAAACGTTTTCCTCATAGCGGGAGTGTTGTCAAAGATCAATGTCTGTGAAATCGGGCCAGTCGTGCGCAATCCAACTTATAGCTTCAAATCCTTCGCCAATAACTTATTACAATGGCGTGTAGGTTTACGCCAGCGAAAGTGAAACAATAGTTTTTCGTTTTTCAAGCTAAGTAGGTATCCGAGAATGGTTGCGAAGTTTTCGATCTGCTTATCGGTGGGCATAAATCAATTTGAATCACGGGTCCAGAGGTTCAGCGTAAGTCGGGTCGTTGCAGAGCCCTTTTTCTGACTTGGGACCATGCGGATTAAGGGAATTCTGACCGTTGCGTAATTGGCGTGATAGTTGTATGATTTATGCTGTTTTGGCGCATTTCGTATTTCTTTTATGATGTAGGAAGGCGTTGGTTTGCGGGTCATTAAAGCAAACCTGGCAAACGTATGCATTAAGATCATTGACGTATATTCTATTGACACGAACGAATCTGAACTAAAATGGCAACCAAAACGTCACTATTATAACCTATTTATTCATTTGAACAACAAATAATTTTGCTTATTTTACTAATATTTTTATTCACATCCAGATTTACACTTAGACTCGAGTTCTTATATTATGAGCGCCACCCGTACATAACTACACGCTGTCAGTGTTGAAGTCATACTAAAAAGGCGTCAGATTGCAATACAGCTGAGTCAAACACAATGAGTGTACGGAACGCCAGATCTAGTACGTAGTACATAATATATATGGATGATTAAGATCATCATAATTGAATGTATTATGGAAGTAGCTCTTATATAAATCAGATCGAATTCCACAAACAAGTAGGCTATAATAACAAAGTTGAAAAGATTCGTATCAATAGGCGCGTTGTTAGTTATTTAGCAAGTTCCGAGGCGGTGGTTACCCACAGTAAACACTAACCTTTTGTGAAACTTCAAACATAACAGCTTGTATATTGTTTGAGCTAGAAATTCTATAACAAAGATTCTGAATTGTGTTTGGAAACATTCTTTACTTTCTTTTAAGTAGTTTACCTTTTGTTGTTTATAGTCCTGCGCCTCGGTGTTGCGTGGAGACGCTTATCGCTTGATGTTATGAATAGAGTTTGACAAGAATATTCTTACGTGATATTCTTAAACGAAGAGAAATACTCGGGTTTTGAGTGTAGTGGTGTAAATCAAGTTTGTACCTAAGTTGCAACAGCGGAAAATGTGGTATTATAGTTGTAAATATCATTGGAAATAAAACTCGATGAGTGACAGCTGGAATGCGTATGATACCCAAATTCGACACTTATTGCAAACAACTAGTGATATAAATCTACGCTGGTATCAATCACTAGTTTCCTTTCTGCATTTTTTTTTGTTTATCATTATTCGCAGCCCCAATACTTATAGTAAAACACGACGTGATTAAGGTACCCGAAACGAATTCACCGATTTTAAAAGGCATTCTAGCTCAATATGTCGATGTAGGGACCATACTTATCTTCAATTACTTCTTTTGTTCTTTATCCCGTATTTTAATCATGGAAAACAAGACTTAACAATTTGTTAGTTTTAATTGTAATTTAGAATACATTCTATACCATGTTATTTCTGCGCATTCAATTTATGTGGTTGGCTGCAGTGCCCTGTCTTGTGGGCTACGCTCTTGGAGCGTTTATTTAGCTGAAAAATAAACTAAATATTAGTCGTGGAAAATACAAGTTCGCGGTGAAACTGAGCGTTGTACAGTATTTAGCTTTACTTGTTAAGGACGGAACTATTTTCTGTGTCGTTTAATGTACAGGCTTGGTTGGCTGCGGATATTGTGTGGGCGCTTGTGGAATTTGCCGTCTGTCTGTGACCGTTTCAACGGCTACTATTTGGGAGTTTCCAAATATAATTTGTAAATAGGTGGGTATTTGCGTTTTAATATTTATACTTTTGCAATATTGGCGTACGTGATTATGGCAGTATTCGGAATTCGATAGCACGCAATATTACCTTTATTTATATTTAAAAATCATGAAGTTATGTATGTTTATTGTTAGTTACCGCTATTACCCGGCATGTAGATGAGAGGCCTCATCTCACCATCGTAGAGAAAGTGCTCCCTAGGGATAGGCACTTTAAGACTGATCCGATATTACATTCGAGGAAACTGAAACTAACAACCCTCTACCTGTAAAGAAACTGTTCAGTGTAATAACAATTTCTAAGAACAAATAACGCATTCTTTGTTGGGCGCGAACTGCCTTCATAAAACCAAACTGCTTTTAGGGTGAAATTTTTATTTTAAACATAGAAAGGGATTTTGATGGCCCTCGCACGTCGCGGCGCACGTTATCTTAGATTTAGTGCTTAGGTAATAAACAGCGAGGAACTGGTGATTTTGAATGTCAACTCGTGGGTTGTTGGATTTATTGGCTTTGTGGGGTTTGGCATGACCAGGTTAAACCTCATGGGATGTATGTTCGATAAATTTAAGTACTAAAATAATATCGCATTTGAGATTTCATTTTGTAACTAGATTTGTTTTGGATTACCTTTTGTTCGTGTCTGCTAGTGAGAGAATTTCCCAAAATGAAAGTAAACGTTTAAAAAGCAAATGTAAGCTGCGTTACTAAGAAACGGTTCAGCATTTCTGTTATTGAAATTATATTAAAATCGGTTCCGTTGTATTTCTACAAACAAAACTTACAAACTTCGCCTCTTTCTAAAATTCACAAAGATGTTGTTACGCGTCGTAAATCCTAGCCGATTGACATCGGGCGTTTTCGAAAGTATTCGGCTACGCGGGCAGGCTGGCAGAAGAGAAGATATGTCACGCGACTCAGAACAAGAACAAGCAATTGTTCTGAATCACGCGACGACTATTCTATTA
>NW_023594158.1:0-16110 GCF_014839805.1 Manduca sexta
GAAATACAGAAAACTTTACAAATCTAGAACAGCAATTAACTCAGAAACATACTAGCTAGCCAGATAAAACAAAGTCTAGACAATTGTATTTAGGGGTTCAAATAAAGTCTTTGTCTTCATCAAAAAGAAAATTCGGATCCTAGCATTATCTATCTATACAAATAAGTTAAACTAATATCAACAAGAACAATCTTGTTCTAAGCTAAACCAAATTAATTCACAAATAAGTCACGCTACTTTTAAAACTTTGAAAATATTCACTGGAAAAGAAATTAACATCAAGTTTACAATGCTCATTATACTTGTCCATAGAAAAAGGAACTATAAAGATTAGCATTAATTAAAACATACTCTCTTCGTCATGCGAAGGCTTTTTATTTATGATATAAAAATATTTTATGTCGATATCAAACAGATTAATTTAACAATTGGTTAAATAAGAAAGATAAAATAATTTTAATAAGAACGTATTTAAAACAAGTTGAGAATCTAGAAGTTTTTACCTAACTTAGAACCACAAAAGTCATCTGTTTAGATTTTTAATTCAAAGAAGAAAATTTAAGTCTTAATTCATAGAACGTAAGTTTTTTACTTTACACCAATATTTTCATAATTTTCATTAAAGTTACGAAGCTGATTATTTTTAGCAAAACAGTACAACTAATGAAAATTTAGTTAGAACAAAAATCTCGAATAAGTTTTCTACTTTTTAAAAAGAAACATTTAATCATTCAAATTGAAAATTCAGAAAAATATTAATAAATCGAAATCTATGGGAAATCGCGGAACATACATGGGAGTGATTCGAATACCCCAAGGGATGCTCTATCTCTGGACTTCCGCTTGACACTATTTTCTTGGACACCCCGTATATGCAAATTAATCCTCTATAAATCTGTTATAACTGGTCCTTCGTTAATTTGACACCTGTATAACTAAAAGCAGATAAGAATGGAAACACAACCAGATGATCATATCAATGATGTTGTAAGGACAATTTTACGCTGAAGCTGTCTTCCATGAAGGATACGTCAGTAAAAAGAATAACACTTGGACTTGATACTTTATCTATTTTAAACTTAAATCAAAGCCGTTTGCCCTTATGGTAATTTTAAAGGATCTTTTAGTAAGGGACCGTAAACACTATAGTCACAAGAAATCAATCTTATGAGACTGCTAATCATATTTGTAGATACCTATATCTACATGGTCTATTTTTAAGGGCAGCACCCTTTACTATTTAAATATGAACGTGAAAGATAAAAAAACATCTGTAAATAAATTAATAAACAATACGTGAACAAAATCCAAGTCCAAATTTAATTAAAAAAACGAAGATATATCATATATTTGTTAAGGGTCATTGAATAAATAGATAAATGAGCGAATTGTCATGAAATTAAAACCAATACCTGCGTAGAGACTTAGAGCACAGGAAGAAATAAGCAACCTACTCAAGTATTTAAAGTCTTCAAGCTTTATTGAATAAATAATTAATAATATTTTCTTCTTACAGAATTATCAAATTGCGCTGAGGATTATGTGATCACCTCCAGTTTAGTAGGTACTTGTTATGTTATTATATATAGTATAAATTGCTTCAATCAGCCAAATGACATAGAATCTGATCTAATTAACTATGTTGTTTTAGATTTTTAAAACAGAAACAAATGTAATTTTTGTGTAATTAAAAAAAACAAAACATTATATTAGACCTTAAAGTTACTGGAAACTCTTCACTCAACGCACTCCCCGCTGAGTGTGGCAGAGGTGTTCGTAATATATTATGTATAATGAGCAAGGTGACATGGTCAGTCGTGCGAAAAAAAAGAAGAAAGAAAAAGGGCGCGAAACTGAACCGGCTGGCCAGCCTAATTATTGAGTGCTCATTTACAATAAATAGAAATCGCTACACCCCTTCCCTATATGTGGCTGAAAATTAAGGCAAGGTTATTTTCAAAAATACTATTTTTCAACCGAATTCAATAAAAGGAGGAAGTTATCAATTCAACGTGTATTATTATTTTTATATTTTTGTTACCTCAGAACTAGCTCATTTATGGACCGATTTGGTTTTTTTTTTAATTAAGAAACTGTCCAGATAAAGTATCGAATGGTAACAGATGACTATCTAATGACTTTAGCTACAATCATGCCGGTCTACTAGAGTTAAACACCCTAAAGATTGGGGAGAGGAGAAAACGGGGATCTTTTGCACGAGATCGCACCCACCTGCGTTTACTTCACATGCGTGGAGTTTCCTTAAACTTATTATCATATCTAAATGGTTGTACTATCCTAGACAGACTATTGAATATACTTACACCACATGCATAGCTTTAAAAGAAAACAAAGACAACAAAATATAGCTACATTGACTTGAAGTTGAAACTGTATTAATGTCCAGTAGGACATACAAGAGGCCATACATTGCTCGTAGTGTCACGCACCTTAAAAGCCCTTCCCGCTAGAAAAATGCCTAAAAGACAGTATTGATGCATAGCACTATTTATTTATAATCAGATTCAAAATTAAAATATTATCCAGGTGATAAAAAGTACCTAGCCTATCTTATATTAATCCAACTCTGTCCGTGTGCCAAATTCGTTTAACCGTTTACTTCTGACAAACATATACACCTTTTTATAAACATTCGCATTTCTTATATCAGTAAGAGTACGACAAATACAATTATATAAGTAACCACTCAGGTTGCTGTTGTGCTGTCACCCATCTTGTCATCATGTCTTGTAGTTCCAACTTACGTACTTTTTTTAATACAGCGGCATGCAACCGCGGCAATATTATTTTTTTAGATCCTTTTTCCAATTAACAAAGCTAACAGAAATGTTTCCTCATCTGAATTCACTCTATTACTAACAATCCAAAATGCGTAGCCAACTGTGAGCCCGCTGCGTATTCGCTGTGCACTCGCGGCTTGTTCGCTGCACATCTGCTGCGAATTTACGGCGAATTCATTGTGCATTTGATACATAAGTGTGATACATCTAAGGGTACAACATCTAGCCTAAACACTTAAGTAGATATATAATATCTATCTGAATCAGATCAACCTGTAAATTTCTTGGCGCGTCATGTGGAAAACATCTTACCTAGATTCAAAGTTGGAATTGCAGTTCTACATAAAGCACCGTTATACAATTTATAACAGCTCTCAAAGTGCCTATGGCACAACCGCAAGTTTTTTTCTATATTCTTCTCCTCCGTCGAGTCTTTTTATCGAGAACTTTTATCCACACTTAAAAACCTTTCCTCTTGCCAAAATTTCCACCTATAACTAGTTGCCTTAGGGAAATAAAGTAATGGTCCTGAAAAATAATACAATAATTTATTAAAATATAATAAAAGATGCCCTGTATTTTTACCACAATACAAATGCAAGGAATGAGTCCAATAGTCATACAGCTCTGAAATTTATTTATTCAATAGTTAAACCAAAATAGGTATATAAAACCATGAAGACGTAATAATGGCAATCGTATCTACCAACAGATTTTTCATAGTTTAAATAAAAATGAATACTTATCGCATAATTTTAATGCGAATACTGAATGTATTGCGTTTTATTTCTACGTGTATTTTAAAAAAGACATGATTTAAATTTGCAGATTTCGCCATCGCGGTGAATAAGTAGATATTATGTACGATTGTAATGAGTACTACCGATATTTTTTATGAAAAATATTAATGTCATTTACCATCAACCACACAACCAAAATAACATTTTGGATATCCATGAGACATATTGTCCAAATATTTTATCAATTCCTTATCGCGTGCAAAACAAATTAAACAAATAACAAAGCCAGGGGTCGAATTAGTAGAAGGTATCGTTGGTCCGTTTGAATAAGCAAAGTTCTTTTATTATTTCGGAAATCGTAATCGCATTTATCACACACAAACTCTAATACTCTAATAATCCCGAGCTCAATACTGGCAAGACGAAAGCAAGGTAATTTGCCCGACATTCACTTAGTCAACCTCCAACCATTGTCTTGGCTAATCGGCTTACTAACTTTTGTATTTATATAAATAAAATGCCTTCCTGTGTTTTTAACCTATTTTTAACTAATAAATGCATTTTATTCGACTGTCATGCCGATGGGGCAGCCGACGCTCGGACCCATTCGGGCACACTCTGGCCGTATCAATGCGAACCGCTAGGGCTGCGACTATAGTAAATACTGCGCTGTTTTTATGTGCAATTTTGTTAGTGTATGACTCATCTATTAGTAAAACGTCATTGGGTATTCGTAGTTAGGTTTAAGTACCTACCCAAAGATATTGCAACGAGAACATTAACTGTAACATGTTTAGTAAATATATCTTACTAAACAGTAATTTGACTATCATACTCATTGACGCATTTTCTACCGAATGATATTTAGGTTTGTTACACGTAAACAGCTTAAATGCGCTAAACAAATTTGGCATAAGAATAAACCGTAATATCCTATTACTAGACTAACGCATAAGCTAGGTACTTTTATCCAGATCTTTTACATTGGTTTAGTTATTTGTGGGATATCTTGATCCTATAAGTAGATGGCTGGCGTTGGCGTTGCACAGATAGCACAATCGATCGCTACAGTTTACATGCCGAGAAAGGCTTTTCATGCGGGTACTGCCGCATGCGAACCTAGTAAATAATAAAACAAATATTTTGGCGACATCAAGCTATTTATTTTAACATATTATGGAATCTATTTTATTGTAAATTTGTAGTTAGGACACTAAATTAGTACTAGGATACGACGTTTTAAGTAAGTAATATCTTCACACTGGCCTGGAGCTTGACATTACTAATGTAATGTGTCAGTTGGTGGGTTTTCTCTCCTCTTCAAGTTGTTCTTCTTAAAGCCTATTTCTTCTGATGTTTTTAGTACGTCATTGTACCTATTATAAACATTACTTTGAGTTGAATATTATCAGTAAGAAGAAAAATATTACTTATAAATATATTAATTAAAATATATCATGTAACATCCATTAAAAGAGTTTATGGTTTTAAAATATCATTTACCTCTGCTTTTACTTCATATTATTTTGAAAATTACATCCACTGTTTAAAAGCGTACATCTAAATATGAAGGTACATTATTCATTGAAGTAGATTTTTTAAATTGTTTTAAAACATTGGTTACTTATATTAATGTTAAAACTTATAGTTAAAACTGCAGATAAGATGTACTTACTCATTACATTTAATCATTTAATGTCGTAAAGTAAAATAGATATAAGAAATATATTTAACTACTAAAATGTGGTTTTGGCATACATCAGTTAAAGTATTTTTAGAAAATCACAAAAATCTTCTATAGATAAGTACATAATTAAAAGAAAATAACAAAACTGTTAAATAGGTATAATAGATCATAGTTTTTAATATGGCATGCACTTAGTGTGTATATATGTATATAAATATATATTCTAATATCCAAAAGGAGTACATATAATAAATATAGTCTTTTTTCCAAATCAGTTCTTAACATAGATATCTAAGTTTACAAATAATCTTAATGGATAATACAAAAAATGAAGATCAGTCTAAATTCAGTCTTAAACAGAATACTAATATAATTTTTTGAGATATAAAATTAGCCAATAAAAGGAAACATATATAAAATCTTTATATGTGGATAGCTCAAAAAAACAGGAATTAATACTGAATAATTCATCAATATTATAATATTTCTAAAATTTTAATTAACATCAATTACACAACAACTAGTTACATTTATAACTTTAAATAGACACATTATATGTGCAGAGATTAAATTATACTAATTATCTTAACATAGATCTTTGATTAACTAATAAATAAAACATTAAATTTTTCCTTTCAATGTTAAAACAATAAATCAAGACCATTTTAAAAAGGATCTGGACCTAGCATAATTGTTATAAGCTCCTATATTTTTTTTAATTTGTTTTGGTTCCCAGTATCCAATGGCGTAAAATCTAATTCGGTAATGAGAAACCAAGTGTTTTGAAAACATAACAAAACATTTTACTTGGTTAACAATTCAGAGATATCTACAATGTGGGGAGTATTGAAGTTTTCACCCACTTGCCTAATAGTGATTAAAAATTCAACACCTGGATAAAGAAATGCAGTTGGTTCGATTTCATCCTCCTGCTCTTTAGAAATACGGCAATAAAGAGCCACTGCTGTGGTCTGGCCAAAAATCATTGGCTTAACAAGCTTCAGTTGATTTATGTGGACCTCATATGTGTCGCCCCAATCAATTTGTTGCACAACCACTTTGGTTGGGCAGATGACCTCGTACTACTGATCTCTCAAATTTTGTCATGCATTGAGACTTATAGCCCACACCCTTCCAATGACCAATTCATTTGCTCGAGGAGTTTTTTGATAGATGCAGTAATCAGTGAAATCATTACGATCACTTAAATACTGGTTGAAATCACCAACTTCAGCTACATAGAATCCAGAAAGATCTTTTCCAGTCTGGCATCTGACATGCAGGACATCTCCAACTTTGACAAGCTTGCATCCAAAATATCGCCCATCAAAAGGTGGATTGGCACGATTACCACCTGGCATTTCAGCTGAGCTACCCATAGCAGTATAGCCAGTCAATGTAAGCATGGTAGCAATATCATTTGGGCATGAATTGACTAATTCAACAACAAGTTGATCACCAGTTCTTCCCTTGACTGTCATCCGAGCACGTTCATTTCCCACATATGATTTCATAGCTTCAATAGTTTCCTCAGCCCATGTGCCTGGGTCCAATGATTTGCAATCAGCAAGGACACAATGCGCAGCCAGTGGTGGAATAGCTATTTCATGCTTGGGATGGCGCATCCTCCAAAGCGGCACAGTATTGTCCTCAGATCCATAATCAATGGCCTTTATATCACATTTTATATCTCCATCCTCTTTGATGACCTTGAGGATGCTTCCCCTGACATATAAATCCAAAAACTCAGATTTGTAAATGATGATTTTGCCTTCTTGTAACATACCTGGGTCAAAATGATCACAAGTCTCTTGCAAATATTCTAGATCTTCCCTGAAGACCACAGGGCGCACATAGAAGCTGTAAGGGTTTACAATATGAGTCACATCGACCCAATACCTCTCGCCAATCCTGTAGTCGTACATTGCCAATTTCTGAAAAATACTGGCGCCTTGATCTAGTGCCTCGGCCATTTTCAAAAGACTAGAACAATTCTTGTCACTTCTATCAGGAAACAAAATATTTTATGAACGCACGGAGTCGTATCGTCAAACAAGCGTCGACTGGAATATTTTGCTCCGGTCGCCCGGAATCTCGGAAAGGGGCATTATTGATTTGCGAGCAAATTGAGGCCACCAATTGGGCTTCGAGCATGCGCACTGAGCTTCACGGCTCCCTAGTTTGAGCACCGGTCAGGGGTAACCCGGGGTTACCGCTTCGCCAGAGCTATTGTGTTTTCTCCTATAGGTCACCGGCGATTCTGAGAATAATAAACATAGCTTCTTTTAAAAATGGCTACACCGTTACACCAGTGCTTTTGCCAACAGTCATAAATGTTAAAATATTAAACATATATTAGGTATGTACTTACTATAAAACTTTCGATTTGAAGTAAAGTAATCGGCATCATACGACGATTGAAAAGATTATATGCGACGATTGTAGGCATAAAGCAGCATAATATTATACGTTAGAGTAATATAAATCAGATTATAAAAATTCTTGTTTTTTGGTTTGATTTGCTCCAGGAGAAGGCAAATAAAAACTCTTAATTTAAACTTCAATTGTAAGAATTTGTTTTTCATTATTTCTTTTGTTTTGGTTTGATTTACTCCTTAAGGAGAAGGCAAAGGCTCTCAGCCATACAGCCTAGTCTGTCTTCTTTTATATGTCTTCTTTGATACAATTTATAGGCCGAATCCATGTCTACAATATCCCCAATCCTAACGCCGAAGCCATGTCTGCAATATTCATTTGTTTGCGAAAATTATAGATTATTTTATTTATTTATAATGACTCTGGAAACCAGTCCATTCGGCAAAATTATACCTATAGGTAGATAAAGTTATATAAAAAAAGAGGTCTGGAAAAAAGTCTTTTCGCGTATTGTCCCTATCTTTAACCACATAAACTTGTAATAAAATCTCTTTGGTTGTACTATTTGTACGTGGCTGGATTCGATGAAATATTTATTTGACTAATATTTAAAAAAAGAAACAAATTAGTAAAAGTAAATGCCATTGATAAAGAAAACTTATTCTGAGACAAAAACCCTCAGTTACAATCTTTGGTTTCTATATCTATATATATAAAAGAAAGTGGTGTTAGTTACACTATTTATAACTCAAGAACGGATGAACAGATTTGGTTGAAAATTGGTGGAGAGGTAGCTTACAACCAGAAGACGGACATAGGATACTTTTTATCCCATTCCCACGGGAACGGGACGTGACATAAGACGTGGTATAAGAAAGCAAAAGTTGGTATGGAGATAGTATAAGACCCTGGAAAGGTTATAGGCTACTATACCGGGAAAATATACTTATAGTGGGAATTTTATCCCGGAAAACTCCTTCACGCGGGCAAAGCCGCGAGCAAAAGCTAGTAATATATAATTCTCTTTGACCCTCAGATTAAAACCACTACAATGTAGTACATAGTGATTATATTCTCTTTGGTAAGTAAATGCTTGTCATTGTTCCAAGAGTAAAATGAGTGAATGAAAGTGAAAAAAAAGAATAATTTCAAAATTTTATTAAGTAAGTATAATAAAGTGAAAAATGCAGCACAAATAGCTAGAAAATTTGTGACTTCTTGGACATAATAATTGTATAATAATGGACATGTGTCAGTAAGAGTAGCACAAAGTTGGTTTAACAGGATGAAAGGATTAGAACACATCGATAGTTGGTTTACAACAGGTCAGATTATATTAATACCTCCCCCCTGTGGACTGGGGCGTTTGGAGAATTCCAAAACGGTATCCCCTGCCTGTCGTAAGAGGCGACTAATCGGGGCCATCGGGGTGTCGCCGTCAGGCAGCAGCAGCGGTCGAAGACTTAGACACTTCGGTCAGAGGAAGCCCGCAGCCGTCTTTAATGCGCCGAAGAGGGCCACCGTGGAGTTTTAGTTGGTATGCCGTGCGTGTGTAGGGTTAAGGACTCGGCCCGGCAGTCGGCTGAAGGTTATCATAAAATCCGGGCGGCACAACGCCGGGTCGTACTCTTAAGGCACGGTGACCCACGGTGAACATATGAAATGAAATGAAATGATTTGAAGTATTTGAATCCGTAAAATATTATACATTATTTAGATTCCGTCAATATTAACTCTACCACCAGTTCGGAAAGCAGTTCTTGCCAGAGAAGAACGGGCAAGAAACTATGGTGTTGCTCTTTTAATAGCCAAGGGTGTAGGGGCGGCGGCGCTTATATTTTGTTTACCTTCCTACTATCTATTGTTGAAGATAAAAGTTTTTATTTGCCATTTGCAATACAATATATTATGACTTAAAAATCGCGCAGCGCACCCGATCTACTCGCTAGCAGCGCTGCATGCAAAAGACGCGTTTGCTTTCCGGTGGGTCGGTCTGTGGCCGTTTCAGCTCCGCGCCGAGTCCGACACGACACACGAATATTACGGAATCTAACCGAGTCACGTCGAGCGTTCGTCTTCGTCGAATAAATTGTTACGGCTTTGAACCTAGAGCAGCAAGTCGTCAACAACATAGGGCAAATCAACCAGCCGCTTCCCTTAGCGAATATTTTCGTTGCTCGTTATAAATGCCCTATTTGGATTCGTTATCATCTTCATTAGAGGTGAGGTTCGGCAAAGACCATTCACCAGCATCTACTCTTATATTGTTGCACCCAGGGCCGTAGCTAGACTTGAATTTAAGGTAGGGCAACTGTGGTTACAACTAGGGCGGAAGTAAAAATGTTACTAGATCTAATCTGGTCAATCGATTTTTTGCTTTCTTGGCTTGTGAACGTGAAGGAGTCAGGTTAATACTTAGATAATTGTTAGGGTACTACACAAATTGTAACAAAATTCCCTAAATCTCGAAAGAGGTTATTCCACCCATAAATCCGAACAACTCTTACCATGGGACCAACTTCCAAATAGTGAAATAAAAACCCTGCTCCATATATTTTGATTGAGTAGTTATGTAAAATATATTGATTTTTAATCTTGGGCATTAGTATTTTAAAGGTAGGGCATTGCCCCACAATGCCCCCATAGCTACGGCCCTGGTTGCACCCTGCTCAGATAATGAAAATTACAGCTTCGAAATTACAAAGATGTATGGAGGAAGTATATATATAAATTTGAAGGGATCATATCTGAAGCCGAACTATGGCGCACATTTTTGATAAATAAGCAGCAGCAGGACTTTGAAACTATTGAAATAACAGACTTAATACAAGCAGCAGAATCTTTTTACCCGAAGGTGAAGACAGCCCTAGAAATTTTATTGGCAATGACTTATTGCGCTGTTACAATTGAAAGGTCATTCAGCACACTCAGACGTGTAAAAATGTGGCTGAGATCGACTATGATCGAAGCCAGATTAAATGGGCTTTGTATGCTAGTGTACGTAGTAAGTTTGTTAACGCTATGGGAGATTCTTTTACGGAAGACGTCATAAACCGTTTTGCAAAAGACCCTCGAAAGTTACTTTTATAATAGCTACATAATGAATGATTTTAAATAAAAAATTACCTATTTTAATTTATGTTTACTTATTTGACTAGGATCTAATAAAACTTGATTGCCCTCCCCTCCCCGGCCCAGAACCTGAGTACGCCCATGATTCTAGCACTAAAACAAAAAGGATGCAGGCGACGAGTGCGGGACTGTAAAGTTCATCTTATGATCAAGGCCATACTTGAAGACAGAAAAAACTAAGCATGGAGTGGATTGACTATAGGAAACCTTTTGATGGCATATCGCACGTGTGGCTACTCAGGATACTTAATCTATACAAAAACCACCTGTCACCCGAAGTTTTCTTATAGATGGTCATGCCGACTTGGTAACCACCGACCATAATATAAGTAATCGTCGAGGAATATTTTAAGGCGACTTATTATCCCTCTACTATTCTGTCTAGGCATTAATCCAATTTACCAAATTCTCAGTAAATATGAATTTAAAAGATAAATCGTCTGCTATACCTACATGGACGACGTGAAGCTTTATGCAAATAGTAAAACTAATCTAAAAGTTTTCATAGACACAAAAATATTTACTAGTCATTTCGTAAAGAAGGGTAAACGAGCATTGTTTAATTTTTATTAGTTCATTATTTGGAAGCGCGGACAGATTCGGCCAAATTAATTTACACACAACACAACACACATAAATATATATATATTCCCGGGAGCATGCATTAAGAACAAGGAAATTGGGGTGAGTTTGTTTAGCTATATATTAGTATGTATGTATAAGACCACACAGGATCGAGAAGTCCGCACGTTGGCCGAAGAAAAATTTATGTATTACCATCTATTACATAACATTTGGTCCTAATCGAGCCGGATATACTGGTTTTAGCGGCTTCCGCTGATGTGCGGGGTTCTCTTTCTGTACAAAGAAAACACTATCGGTTCCTTCTCGAAGTATTCTGGCGGTGTATGAATACTTTGATAAAGGTAATATTTATTCGTGGTTATGCGGATCATAAACACGAATAATATATATATTGCGGATTTTGCGGATAATATTGTTTAAAGTCATATTTTGCAGTGATAGCTGCCATTTCCCTTTTCACACTTCACAGAGAAACTCATAATATTGCGGTAGGGCTACACATATATTTATTTCGTTTCCCTTATTATAATATGACATACATTACGTATCCAAAAGATACATTGCACACTCACAACGAAATTGATTTGGTCTAGTCTGTGTACGTTTCTTTGTGGAAGAATTAATATTTGTGTAAGTGGTCTAATATACATATATTTTGTGCGGTTATGCGGTTTTAGGGATTATATTAATATAAAACGCAAATAATAATTTATTTTATGGTGACATTTTTATTTGCGTGTCTGACAATTGTATGTCAGAAAAGTATTTGAAAAGCGATTTTCTCTTGTCGCTTAGCGGTCTAGCGGTTGGTGCGGTATAATTTCATAGTGTGGTGTGATCTTGGACGCGGGTTCAAATCCACCTGAAGTATTTGTATTCCTTGCTTTTGTATAACAATATAGATATTTTATTGCGGGCCTCAAATTGTCTGAGGGAGTATTCTATTATTTTAATATTTAATAATTTTAAATTTCCTTAAAATGCCTCCTAAAATTCAACTAAGACTTTTGAAAGTGAAGTATGATACAGCGTTATTAAATTTAAACAAGCTTCACGAGATTTCACAGTCAGGGCTAGGTTCGGAGGGGGAAGAAGTGAATTCAAAATAAGATATGCCGATTTGGAACACATTTACACGGAATTCACTTCTAGTCATATGGAGTACCTAGCTAACTTGGAGGATGAATTTGAAATAGAGGAGTTTACCCAAAAATACATGGTATATAACCAAAAATATTATGATGTGAAACGGCAGTTTTTAGATTTATTTCCTGAGGGCAGCTGTCGGTCTTCTGAATATGGCATTGCTTCTTCCACAGATAGGAAAAAGAACGAGCATGCCATTTTACCAAAGGTTCGGTTACAGACTTTTAACGGAAAATTAGAGGAATTTACATCTTTTATGGAATTATTTGAATCATTGGTTGGTAAAGATCCAAAATTGTCTGATACTGAGAAATTATATTACTTACTGGGGTCTCTTGATGACGAGCCAAAGAGTCTTACTAAGCATTTGTCCGTCACAGGCGACAATTATTCAATAGCTTTGGATTTGTTGAAAAGACAATATGGTAACAAACGAGCATTAGCCGATAAATTGTTACAAAATTTGTTGGCAACGACTAGGGTTATCAATAATTATTCTTCTTGAAACAATTTCTTAACACTTTGGTTATGAATACAAAAGGGTTAGAAAAAATGAATTTCCCTGTATCGGAGTGGTCTTATCTTTTATTTTATCTAAATTTTCAAAAACTTGACTCTAGTTTGAAAAAACGTTTTGAAGCTAGGTTATCTAACAAGGAATTGCCTGATTTTTCTGATTTGATTCAGTTTTTGGAGAAGGAAGTTAGGATCTTAGAGTCTAGTGGCGATGGTCAAAGCGGTAAGAGTGGCTCTGTGAATTCTCGGACACACCATGCCACGTTTGCAGGTGAACCAATGATGGTTTGCAAGCTATGTAAGCAAGGAAGTCATCATTTATCAAAATGTGTGAAATTTTAGCATTGAATCCACACCAGCGGAAGGAGCGTGTAAAAGAATTTCGGCTTTGTTTTAGGTGTTTAGGGAAGCACAGTATTGATCAGTGCGTATCGAGTTGGTCATGTTACAAATGCAATTCTAATAAACACCACTACCTTATCCACTTTGATTTGCGGCCGGTGGTTACAGCAGGGGACGTGTCAGGGGTTCCACGATCGGGTGGTGGACCACGTTCACCAAGTGCTAATGAAAATCGGGTAGTTGCACACAAATTGGACACTAGTGGGGAAAAGGCTACTTGTACCACAGCTAAGCTGGGGTAGGGGACCTGTTAAGGATCATCATAGGCGTACCTGCATCAGCAGTGGATGATGATATAGCTTTATCTGTCTCTAACATAAATAAAGACTATAGGCGGACAGTGTTACTAGCAACAGCTATAGTACGTGTCATGGACAGATATGGGGAGTATCATGAAGTTCGTGCGCTACTAGATGGGGTAGTCAAACTACATTTATCACCGATACCGTTGTTAAAAGGCTTGGATTAAAACGATTTAAGTCCAATTCTATTTCGGTAACGGGTTTAGGGGAGGACTTGTGAGTGATTGTAGAGGAGGCGTAAATTTGGTTATGTGTTCTAAATATTCGGAACATCCTAGATTGGTAACAACGGCAATAGTAGGCCAGGCACTATCACTCATAACCTGCCGACTCAAACTCTGTCTCAAAATTTTGCGGAATGGTATAGAGGTATCTATTTAGCGGATGACCAATTCTTTGTTAGTCGACCGGTTGATATTTTAATAGGTGCCGATCTCATGGGTGAAATCATGATTGGTGATTGTGTGAAAGTTAATGATTATTTGCCACGCGCAATGAATACGGTGTTTGGTTACGTATTGATGGGTCCAGTAACCCATAAGATATCTCAATGTAATGAGCGGTCTCAATCATTTTTCGCGGCATATGTTACCACAAACCAGATTTTGGAAAAATTCTGGGAAGTGGAAGATATACCGGATTCGGTTTTAGTTAATCCTGAAGATGCGGATTGCGAAAATAGGTTTTGTGAAACGCATCAACGGGATCAAACGGGAGATATATAGTGCGGTTACCTTTTTAGAAGATGAACCTGAATTGGGGACTCAATTTCGATAGCCAAGAAACGGTTCATGGCTATGGAAAGGCGGTTAATCTCGAATGAGGCATTGCGGGAAAAGTATATTGCATTTATGCGAGATTATGAAAAGTTAGGGCATATGTCTGTCTGTGATCGGCAACCAGAGGACTATGCAGAAGATAAAGGGTACGTCATACCTCACCACGGTATTTTTAAAACAAACTCGGATAAAATTCGTGTGGTATTTGATGCCAGCTGTAAGACTACGACAGGGGTATCATTAAATGATAGATTACATGCTGGTCCAAAACTACAGCGGGATATAATGGAGATTATTTGTCGGTTTAGGATGTTTGAATATGTCTTCAGCACGGACATCAAGATGATGTTTCGACAAATTCTTATTAATGGGGATGACTGGAAGTATCAATTGATATTCTGGAGAGTCACCGGATCAACCTTTGCTATTATACGCTTTGAAAACTGTCACGTATGGCATGAAGTCTAGTCCATATCTCGCGATAAGAACCTTGCGACAAATTGGCGTGATGATGGTGAAGCAAAGTATCCGGCGGCAGCTAATCTTTTAAGATTTTCAGTTTACATGGATGACATTTTGGGAGGCGCAGATACTGAAGCGGAAGCAAAACAATTAAAAGCGGACCTAACTAATTTGCTTCTTTCTGGTGGTTTTGAGTTGAGTAAATGGGTGTCTAACAATAAGCGTCTATTAGATGATATTTCAATTGAAGATTTAGAGAAACCACGTACTTTTGATAAAGAGGGTGGACCGGGTTTTTACAAAATATTAGGGGTAGAATGGGATCCAAACCGAGATAGTTTTTCATATCATTGTAAAGTTACAGATTCTGGAAAATGTAGTAAACGTATAATTCTATCAACCTTGGCTAGGACTTTTGATCCGCTAGGTTGGATTGCGCCAGTGATATTCCAGGGCAAGATTCTTATGCAACGCCTCTGGAGATTGAGTTTAACCTCGGATGAAACTCCGCCAACAGATGTGATAGCAGAATGGAGATGCATTATAAAGGATTTACCTCAAATCGAGAATATTTATATAGATCGTTTTGTGTTAGGTGGAAATAAAGTATGTGCCCTACATGGTTTTTCGGATGCATCTGAAAGCGGTTATAGCGCAGTTGTATATTTAAGGGTAGTGGACGAACATGGTGTTGTGAAGGTTTCTATTATGATGAGCAAATCGCGTGTTGCACCATCAAAAATGAAAAATACTAATTCGAAGTTAGAATTGTTGGGCGCTGCTCTTTTGGTACGACTTGTAAAATACATATTTGATTCAATTAAGGATCTTGCTCAAATTACAGAAATATTTTGTTGGTCAGATAGTACTATAGTTCTCTCTTGGTTGAGGATGTCCCTCATACTTTACAAACATTTGAAGGAAATCGAGTATCCCAGATAGTAAATTGCGGACTGGATATACACAATATAAGGAACCCTTCTAATAAACGTACAGGTGTTCTGACTGTTAAGGATCGGAAATCGGTCTTGGATCGGCTCGTTAAATTAGTGCAGCAAACGGAATTTGCTGCGGACATAGATTGTTTGAATCGACACAAGCCGTGTTCGACTCGGTTGAGACGTTTGTGTCCGTTTCTGGATAATGCGGATTTGTTGCGTGTTGGAGGTCGTTTAGATCATT
>NW_023594159.1:0-15000 GCF_014839805.1 Manduca sexta
TTTAGTAAACGCGCGTTGTGCGTAAACAGCGCACAATCATAATAAAAGCACGTGGAGCTGTGCCAATTACTGCCTTCATAAGCAACGCGAGTGTGACGTCACGCGCGGTACGCTTTGTGTTAACAACATGGTTTTCCCATTTGTTCCTCGACGAGTAAGCAGAGACATTAGTTGTTTCAGGCACATTTTATTATCTAAATACCGCAAAATGTATATCAGTTGAAAATCCCATAATTATATCTTGTCCAAAATATATCCCAAACTACTATTAGAGGTCTGAGTTCACTGCTACTGAAGTAGTGATCAATGAAACCAGTGATTCAAATTGATTTTGAATTTTATGTACAGCCACAGTCATCGCGATATAAATCATAATCCATAGCAAACCTTGCCCATTAAAAGCTACTATGAAGTGTCAAGGCCCGTTCTGTATACACTTGACGTGGTAACTGCCATGAATTTCTGACAATTACTTAATGGTGTGTAAGGAAATATCTGTTGCAACACAAGATTGATCTGAAGATGTCGTGCGTGCTCGCCGCTGTGCGGTCATTACGCTACTACAGAAATACATACAACGTTTACTCAGTCTCGACTCAGCGCTAAAATATATCGTAGGTATCAACTCAGGGAATTAAGCCACATTTCGATCTGCAATACCTTATCAATTTATAAATAAAATATCGGCGGATCAAAACATGTAATAATTTTCGTGAGGCCTCGATAATTTCCTTACTACCTTTGCATTCTCATTCCTTTCATTAAGTTAGCGATAGCGATTATAAGTTAGCGATGCAACAACAATTCCTCCAATGTTTTAGATTTACCGTGCCGGTTCGAGGTTTGTACCTTCGGTCTTTTCATTGTTGCAAACAAATCGCTCGCTTCCAAATTAGTGTATAATAAATAACTATATAGTTAGCAAAGCTCGGTGCTCGGCATCGCATTAGTTTTATTGCGCAGAACAGTTCCGTGCAACCTTTGCGACACGACCCGCGACCTAGCGATTCGCAACAACTGGCTATGATGTAGTAATGAAAACTGTAGGATTGCCTTGACCGTCTAAAAAACAGTAAACGGCTTCTTTACTACAGCTACATAAAACTTCAATACAAGCTTCCGTTGATAATTCTCGAAGAGTAAGTACAAAAACTGGCGCGCCACAGGTCTTAAGGCTGGTGCTACACAATATTGTTACCACTCAGTCTATCGCCCCATGTACATAAAATCCCATCACACCATAACAGGTTCAATTGGGATCGATTGCAATAACTCACTAGTTTTTTGTTTGTTGCCCAATAATTTACTTAACAATTTGTATGAAGTTTAGACATCCTCGTTCGCGTTCCTCATGTCTCCGCAGTAATAATGATAAGGTTGCGACATGCTCTAACTGGTTCAGACACGACGTCGTTATGGCTTGACATGTAGATTAGCATCTCGAAGCTATCTCTGTACAGAGCTGCGACGGATGATCTCTCATTACAGGATAACGTGGTGGGCGGCGCGCACCGCCCGCGCCACCCCCCTCCTTGCGCCTGACGCGTACTAACGATTCGCAAAACACTACACACCGCAATTAAGCAACAAATATTATATTACCTTCCCACCCCAATATCTCTACGGCTACCGCATACCAAAAAGGGGTAGACTAAATTATAGTGACTACACGCAACATTGGAACGAAACTTACGAAAACTTTAGAACTGTACGGGGAAGATATACGAGTACACTGATAGCCGTATACACGATACAGGTAGCTATTGTTTACAGGACAACGTAGTCCACAAAACCAAGTCATATTCTTTGTGAATTAAACGCTTTTTCTTTAATAATTTTTCAAATAGGGAACTTAACAGTATTGACTTGTACAAAACTCTTGAATACCACATATTACTACAAGCGCAATAAATCGCGGGTGTCCGAACTAACGCGTAATTAAAATTAAAATTCACCAGTACCATCCTCCGACGAGCGACCCGCGCCGCCGCACCGCCGCCGCACCACCGCCGCTGCCGCCGAACACACAAGGTCGCGTGTAAAATATACCAAACATTAAACCCACAATTAAATATATAATAATTCAGACAACATTCGAATATGCACTCTGAATTCCTTCCCCAACATTTACATTGCGATGCGCGATTTGGATAAACCCGCTAATCTATTGGACACTCAAACGCTGACGAGTTTCTAAACGCAGAGATTTGAGTTTCTTTAAACTCGCCTCAATGGCCGTATGATCTCATACTGCAGATTTCATCATTATGAGAGTACCTTTTTAGGAATTAATACCCATAATTCATAAAGGCACGCACATATTATTATTATAGTGAATTATACATTTTTAAATTGACTCATTTATAATAATTATATTTTATAATGTAAGGTTCTTTTTCCTCTCCTTTCAACTTCACTTTTTTTCTACAAAGCTGGGCGGCACACCCGAGAATACCTCGGGAATATTATGGATGTTTGTAGGGGACGTGGAAATTATAAAAAAAATGATGACCCATTTGAATTTGAAATGATGAAACGGGTACGTTTACCAGCACAATGCTACAAAATATAAATCAACACGTGCAATGTGCACATGATTGTTCAACTACGTTCGAATGCGTTGTAGCGACGCAATAGACAAATAAAAGCAGCGCTTTAGATGTCGGTGGAGAGCACCCTCGCGGCGTGCGCCGAGCCGCGCCGGTATATAACCGCGCGGACGAGCAGACCCAGCACAACCGCGCAGACAACCAACCATGAGATACGTTAGTAGTGTTATCAATATATTATACCAATATCAGTTATCAGTCAGCGCCGTGCGCAGTGACCGCCGCTGCGAGTGCATTCAGTGTTGCGTTTTCAGTAATAGTATTTGACAACATGACCCGGACACCTCAAACCGCGCCCGCGTTGTCACCGCGACCGTCGCTGCGATGGAATCCACGCCGCCGGCTCGAAGCCCTTCACATAATCTCATACCAAAAGCTTATCTGTCCACAGATTAAGAAGCGTCGCGATAAAAGAATATAATTTGGAAATAACATCCTGGCGGCATCTATTCCATTGCAGTGTGGGATCCTCGGATCGGTACCAGTGAACAAGGCAAATTAGGATCGCGTTCGTAATGTTATGCCGACTCTGTGCAATAGGCTTGCACAGAGTCGGCTACAAGCAGGTCGCTTGCACGAAGATATTACCCATGTACCGCTCACTTTGAAGAGAGAATTTTTTTAACACCAATTCAAAAATGTATTTCAAAACAAAAATTGTGGTGTGATAATTGCGTTTATATCTTAGCGCAGTGGTTGAAGTATTAACCTCCGCGCCTTCAGAAAAAGCATTCTAACGTAGAACTAAAAAAAAAAATTTTCCGTTTGTTGTCATTGCATTCCGTATTTCCCGTTACTGCTCGGTATATTTAGGTTTTAGTATTCGTGTTCGTGATTACGCGGTTTACTATTAAAAAACAAGACTTTAATTAGTCTTTAACAACGCATTAAAATAAATACAATCTTCTATTCGCTGTTCTCAGTGATTTTTTTTTTGTTATTATTGCAGAATTATATGCGTGTCAATATTATGCGAGCTACGAATACGCATTAATTTTAAAATAATTGATATAAATTGGTTTCGATAACTACAACGTTTGAATTCTCAAGGAGCCCTTCATTTGCGATGGGACGCGGCGTGTACCAAAGGTGCGGCGGACCTTTTATCGGCGCTTGCATAACTGGAATTAATTCAGACGCGCCTCTCGTGTCCTTTGGATCCTTGCTTCGAGCGCATCCGACCACTTCCGAACTCACACGAGGAGGAACACCCAAATAAAACCATTTCCAACCGGAACCGATTGTAAACCCCAAGCACCGAGTCATCGCGTAACGTCGCCGATCTCATCCGAAAGGTCAACACGATTAAACGCGTAACTAAAGACACTTATTAACGTTTTTGCCGTTCATTTAATATAATTATTCCATTTGCATTATAGGAATGTGCGCAAAATGTTTTGCGGCTTACACTACAAAATATACTTTTCGTCACAAACTTTATACAATAATGTGCGGAATTCTGTTCTAGTAAACTACTCATGTAAATTATTGTCTTTTCATAATGGCTTGCTGATAACTGCTCAGTGATTCAGCAGCTATTGGGCGAGGGGTGAAGCTACCCACGTGACGCATGAAGGCGACATCAACAATATAACTTGGTATTTGCGTGCATGTCGCGATGCTATCGCTTGAAACAGTACACATAAATTGAATTAGCAACTGTTACCAGCAGCTATACTATAAGGCGATCACCGCGAGTGTTAATGGTCGAGGTGCTGCACCAACCGCCGCGCCGCCGCAACAATGTGCCAAATATAACACGCGGAATTAGCAGCGAAACAAAACAAACGCTTCTGCACAAACTTATGCAAAAATATAACATTTAAACCCTCTCTAGACGCAGGAAATGTTTTCAGAACCGCGCGCAGACAAACTTGCTCCCTCGCTGATTATAATCATTATTAATATTATTATAATTAGCATTTTATGCTAAATTTGTTTATCCATAAACTCACAATGACGCTACATTTTAAAATAGTCATTTCGTTATGTATTCTGTTCGTTAGCTGAAGGAATTTTATTGTTGTTTATATTAATTACTTTATTTATACATGAATTCAGAATCGATCCATGCAGGTTGTTTAGTTTCAGTGGTGTGTTACATTAGGGTCGTTGTGTGTGTGCAGCTGATAGTCCTCGCAGTAGCGTCGCTGGCGGCGGGCGCGCGGCTCGACCAAGACATTTACCTACCGCCCGGCGCGCACTCCGCGGGCGGCTCGGTCGGCCTGCAGGCGCCACACGCCGCGCCACACGCCGCGCAACATGACGCCGTGCAGATACTCAGATACGAGAACGAGATCAACGAGCAGGGATACCACTACGCGTACGAGACTAGTGACGGCACCAAGGCCGAACAGAACGGTCAGTACACACTACACGATATTAGTTATCGCACTCTTAATAAAGTAATGACCTATTTCAAAATTGTTAATTTGTGGCAGTCGGGAAAACTATTTTTTGTATACTACCTTTTTTAAGTTGCTATAAAATTAAGCTTATTAAAGATAGGTAAAAATGAAACCTATAACATGAAAAAAAGGAAAAATCTAAAAGGTCGCTAGCAGGAATTGGTTGTTTGACGACTCCCACAAATTGGCAATTTTGGAATGGGTTATTATTTTATTAAGTGTGCGTTATGTAACAATTTTAGTAAAATATGTTACTTTTTGCGAATGATTTGAAAAAAATATAGATAGGCTTGAAGGCGGGTGAGCTACCAATCAAATAGCGGAAACTCGCCCCTCCGTCATCCTAATTGTTACACTAATTAATTAAATTATTACCCAGTAACTGTTTGTGAAATAAAATTTTGAATTTTGTGAAACAATTTGGAAAAAACTTAGGTAGGCTAATAACACTCTCTGACACAAGCAGACCATGTGTTAATGCTTATTTGGAATTGAAACAATACTATGCGGTTAGTAACATTCTCCGATAACGAGCAGACGCCATGACACAAACGACGAGGTGTTAAATATTAAAATGATGTGAACAAACCTATTGGTGCAACTTATTCACACTCAGAACAAAAAATATCTAACTAATACCGCGTACTCACACTGTGTCTAATATTGATCAACCATTACACAATATTGGAATTCGTTATTTAATTTATTTATTATTGTTAATATTAGTTGTAAAATAACGAATGGGTTAATTGCAGGACAAGTGATCCCGGGTGCGCAGCCCGAGGAGGGCTCGCTGAAGGTGGCGGGGTCGTACTCCTACGTGGGGCAAGACGGGCAGACCTACTCCGTCACCTACACCGCCGATGAGGGCGGGTTCCACGCAGACGGCGCGCACCTCCCCACCGCGCCGCCCATCCCCGAGGAGATCCTCAAGAGCCTGCAGCTCACCGACACCAAACACGGTCACTATACCACTCACACACCCTAGGCCTCACTAACACCATGTAGTCATTTCATCCTCGTACATACCGAATTATCGATGCAGCGACCTGAATATGTATTTGTATATCCACAACTTTCAATACCATACTTTACCATTATCAAAGGCATTGTCGTCAATTTTTAAAATAGTAACTCACTAATAGTTCGTGGAATCCCCACGAGTAGTTGCGAATGTCGCCGCCCTTCGGCTCGATAATAACATCTACTCGACAATACCTAACATGAACTATTTGTTGTAACATGACGTAGTAAGCTCTGGACAGAGTATAAGTATATACTCTGTTATCTATTTAATAGTGAGTATACAATATAAGTACATAGTATAGTTACTATGCGGTTAAATCTCTATTTACGCTAGATGCAAATGCGTGACCTATTAAACTGAATATTTTAAATTGCAGATCAATACAGTAGCCAAAAGAGCAGCTACGACGCTGACGCGGGATACTAAGCATGCGTGGTGATCGAACAAGGGGGACGAGAAGGGAGAGGGGGCGGCGTACTCAAGCGCACGCACTCACGCTCATATGTATATTATTTTTGTGTTCGACGCGTGCGTTTGAGTGCGCGACCGGCGCGAAGGGCGGCCACATGTGTTCACTGTTAGTAGCCGCTACTGTTAACTAATGTAATAAACTTGTAAATACCCACCAAACTGTGATTTCATTCCACACCGAGCGGGCGGTCACGAATCCCGCGTTTAACTCGTTTAGTATCAATGATACTAGAATTTCGCAATTGAAAACATCGATTTGGATTTTCATAGAATATCATTATAGCTAAAACTAAGATTATGTAGTTAAGTTAAACATACACTATGCCGGCATGCAGCTATAATACAACTAAAATAACACGATTTTCAATATAAATATTATAGTTCTAATAGCTATGACGAGTTTCAAATTGAACACTTTCCTTTTTAAATTTAACCGAAAACACAGGGCATTACAAATGAAAACCTCTATTAAGTATATCAGATCTCATGTGACACCGGTGAGTTAAATGTATCTAAATTTGTTAAATTATTAGGTAGTAGCTATTAATATAACGTTTTATGGCTCATTGAAGTAGTTCTCAATTTATTTATTCAGGACCATCAACAAATAAAAATAAACATAAATATTATAGTACATTTATTATGGTAACATTTTCATTGCGTCTTTTATAACAGATGGACACATCAGTTATATTATAAACTAGCTTTTGCCCGCGGCTCCTGCGTTATAAAGAGTTTTTCAGGCTAAAGTTTTCCGTTATAAATGTAGTAGTTGCTCGGGGCCTATGTTCTTCCCAGTGTCTGAAACTGTCTCCACACTAAATTTCATCTTAATACGTTGGGTAGTTTTGAGTTTAACACGTTCAGACAGACAGATGCAGCGGGGACTTTTGTTTCATAATTTGTTTTTATAGAACTTTAAGAGGAACAATCCCGTCATACATCATTGTTGCATAACCTTAACCGTTTACGCAGCGCACGCAACGGAAGCTCTCAAAACTAATAAATTGTCCCCGTATTTGCAACATGTTTCATTACTGCTCCGCTTCTATTGGTCATAGCGTGATGATATACAGCCTATAGCACTCCACGAACAAAGGGCTATCCAACGCAAAAATAATTTTTCAGTTTGGACCGGTAGTTCCTGAGATCAGCCATTACTGCTCCGCTCCTATTGGGTATAGCGTGATGATATATAGCATATAGCAATCCACGAACAAAGGGCTATCTAACGCAAAAAGAATTTTTCAGATTGGACCGGTAGTTCCTGAGATTAGCCATTACTGCTCCGCTCCTATTGAGTATAGCGTGATGATATATAGCCTATAGCACTCCACGAACAAAGGGCTATCCAACGCAAAAAGAATTTTTAATTTGGACTGGTAGTTCCTGAGATTAGCGCGTTCAAACAAACAAACAAACAAACAAACAAACTCTTCAGCTTTATATAATAGTATAGATATGTACATATTATTACGATATGGTAGGAAAATAAAATTATGTGACGCACATATTGAGAGGTTAAGCAATAAGCACTCCTTTTTGTTGTCGCGGACAAAGTGCCTAGTATGACTACCGCCCAGCCTTTGTGGGAGGTGACTGAGCGGTTATGTTGGGGTCACCGTGCTTTAAGATTGGGCGTTGCGCCGCCCGGATTTGATGTCGACCTTCAGGCGACCGCTGGGCCGAGACCCTAACCTATATACAACGCACGGCACACCAACTAAAACTCCGCGTTGGCCCTCTTCGGCGCATTAGGGACGGTTGCAGGCCTCCTCTGACGTATAGTGTCTAAGACTTCGTCCGCAGCCGTCCCTGCGCGGTGCCGCCTAGCGGCCTGTCTTCTATAGGGGAGGAAGGGGGGTCTCAAAATTGTATAGTAGTAATAGTAAGTAACTATATAATTATAAAATCGCATATTATCTAAAACTTAAAAGTCTACCTGCAGGTACGGTTTTTTTAATATTTACAGCAATTCAATTACTTATCACACAAATAGTGTATGATTCAACAAAGGGCTGACTTCACTATTCTAATTTTATACCTACCCTAGTAACTTGTTTAATATCTACGCACATAAGTAAGAAGAAATCAGTGTCCGTTGTTCAAGCAGTCGTTAGTTAAATCGTATAATGCTTATAATTTGTTTTTTAATTGAGTTGCAAATATTTACTATGCCTCGAAAAAAACAAACTCGGAGCGTACGTGCAACAATGTATATGTATACATTACACCATGACGTGGTGTAAGAGTAGCGTTACCGAAAAGAAGACTGGTTATAGTGCTTGTGATTCCTGACATAATGACACTAAAAGCCCATCGAATGAATACGACTTAACTAGGTTTTACTTAAATTTCTGTACTGCATCACGTGCGGATGGATAACTTAAATTAATAGTTAAAATAAAATAATTAAAAATGTTTATATTTTTAAAAGTCGTAATGTAACACGAATATACTATATCAGCTGACAGGTCAACGATCGTGGACAGCTGGTCGTGCCGCGCGGTGCAGGCGCAGCGCGGCACGGCACAACCGCCGCCGCTTGTCGGCATTTGCTTTGTAATATGTGCCCAGTACCTACGTACCGCAATACCAATGCGGCTGACAATCGCGATCTTTAGCGCTAGCCGGCAGCCAAACTAATAATACGTAAATTAGCATTGTCTATTACTTATTATCAGAAAAAATACCATGTGCATAGAACCTCTTCTGCGTACCTTTTACCTACTTACAAAAAACTATGGTCATTAATTTATTGAATGCCCTAGTTAAAGTAAGTACGCAAAAATTACTAACATAAACTTCCTAAAGCAATTAACTATTATCGACAATATAAAACACATTTCCACCGAGCGCGAAGAAATCTATAAGCATCACAATAAGTATAAATATCCATCCATGTGACCTTGAGTTCGGCTTCGCTCAAATATCGGGAATCGTAAGTAGGTACGTGTGCACTCACGCTCAACGTAACTACTATCTATACACCGTGACTTTGTAGTCGTTTTGGAACCGAAAAATTTGAATTCTATATCAATAGTAGAAGTAAAAAAATATCAGTTTAATAAAATTAAAACATTTTTTTTAACATTAAAATGAATACTCGTTTCCGAATAATAAATGAGAACTCGTGATAACGCTACTACAAACACTACGATTGGTCCCATTCATAACTAAGCGGCAAAATATTCTTCAAAAAAATAGGTACAAAGAGACCGCCGCGCCACGTCGCGTCGTCGCCAATCACGTGCACCCCCCTGATGTACCTATACCATGGCACGGCGAGTGCATACACTCCCGCGCACCCCCGCCCGCCGCGCCGTCCTTCAGTCAGTAATGCGACAACACGCGCGCGATTAGGCTGTTTTGATTTCGTAGCCATGCGAAAATGAGTCGTTAGTATTCAATATTCAAACGTGGAGTATTTGTCAATGGTTCAGCTATACGCTGTTGCTAAGTAAGTACAATTTGGAAGAGGTTAGGCGGTTGTACTCCCAGCCGGATCATTTGAATGCGCTGCGACTTCACGGGATCGAAACTCCTCAAGTTGAATTCACTCCCACTATCTTGGCTGCGCCCCAGCGCCTCTTCCACGGATAATTCTGCGCGCCGGCTCATGTGCAAGGCCGAAGACGGCTGAATAACTCGCCGGATAACGAAGAGGACATTTTGGAATACTTTGAGTGGGATCCTCGGCGACGCATGAGAATGGCGGCACGGAAATTTAATGTTAGTATTTGTGTGAAAAACATTAAATACCTACGGATTACACCCGTATCATTTCCGTAAGGCGCACGCAATTCACGACAATGGTGCACTGGTAATGAACATTACTGGACTCTCATAAATCTCACCTCACATGATAAAGGAAGACCACCACCTAGTTCGGTTCAGTGTCAATGTTTGGGCCTGCATTATAAACGACCAATTAATTAATAAGGCCTATTTTTATTGAAAGTTATCAAACGGGCAACTCGTATTTACAAATGTTAAAAACAGTAATATTCGAATTATACGAGGAATGTACTACCAGCACGATGGCTACCCCGCTCATTATGCAAGTACAGTGCCTGCCTACCTCAACAACGAGTTTTGTGACCTATGGATTGGCCGCGGCGGCCCCGTGGCTTGGCCGGCGTGAAGCCCGGAGTGAGCACCCCTTGATTTTGTCTTGTGGTCAAAAATAAAAAGACCCGTGTATTTCCGGGAACACAAAACATGTGACGAGTTACGAAGTGCGATAGTGGACGCCTTTAACCGAGTGAAAAGTGACAGACACATTGCGAAAGCTTAAATACAATAACTCAAAACGTGCACGTTTGTGTAACGAACGCGGCGGACATTTCGAGCAGTTGCTTCAATGCTTCCGTTACAGGAAAGTGTAAATAGGTAATTTGTAAATAAACTGTTTAGGTATGTAAGTTGATTATTTTGTAAATAGCTCCAATTTTTAAATACGCCCGAAATACTCATAGTTCGCTCGCGCTGTTTATTTTTATTACTTAGACAATAAATTAAGCAGGTATTTTATTGGAAAGTAATGCTTTCATAAAGTAGGTATTTCCGACGGTCCTAAGCCCGTGTAAAGTATGAAGGAGAAAGTGGAGTATCCATTTACTTATTTAATTGTGATTTTGAATAAATTTAATAATGCTTGTTCTTCCAAAGTGAAAATGAAAAAAACAAAAAACAATTGCGTTCGTGCCTCGTATCAACTGATTCATGTGAAATAGGTACATAGCGTAATGAGTTGTGATGTGATATTATCCCTGAAACAATCAATACCATCACCATGATAAAGCATTTAATTTAAAGGTGGTAGTGTAGGTACTAGTTTTTAAATCAAGGGACTCGGGAACCGCGCGCGCGTCTTATAGCTCTTGGTAGGTATCAGCTGACACACTTTGGTAGTGTGCGTCGTTTGTGAATAGATCGTCGCGGCGTTACTATAAAATCATTATCAAACTCGAACGAGTGAAAAATATTATTTGGATTATTTTTTTATTATAGACAGTAGAATTTATTCACTATTTTTTCTTGGTTCTACAAACTGTTCTAAGTAACCACGCTTCGGTTCCAAAACGACTATGAAGTCACGGTGTATAATAAGGACCATACACATATACAGGGTCATTTTGTAACCCTAGACTTAAATTTAACTGCGAGAAAGTCATCTTGAAAGAAGCAGTTTACTGTAAGTTACTCTAACCTAAGGTCAAAAACAAAAAAGTAAAATTTTCAAACAAAATAAATATTCAAAGAGTCATTTTATTTTTACACATCCTTTGGCCACTACTACTATACTAGAATTCGTCGGAGCGGCAACATCGCACACAGTCATTGATAATATTATGCTCACGCACACAAGTGATGCACACTCGGAGCGCAAGGGTAGTTCGTCGCACCGCGCGCGCCGCGCCGCAACCGAACAGCTGATGTCGGCGCTTTAACTACCTAGGGTTCTGTGTCGTGCCACATCACTCAATCAACACTTAGACCAGCAGCGACGACGCTACGCCGACGTTACAAAAAGACACATACCTAAACATCATTATCATCATCAGCCACATAAAGTCCACTGTTGAACATAGGCCTCCTCTAAAGACTCGCGACGTTTATCAAGTCGTCTGTCCACCTTGCAGGTGGACATCCAACGCCAACATAAACATCACGCACTAATCATCACATTTCATTAGAACAATATTTTCTATGCTCAAACTATCATCATAAGCAAACGACACTAATCAAACAACCACAACTGCATAAGTTAGGTACACATTACACATGATTTCCGTAATTTTAAAGTTATTTCATTCTTTTTAAATCAAAACACACATTCTAATGTAGGTAGTTCATCTTTTTTAGTAGATAAGTAGGTATAATAAATACGTTTAACGGTTAGTTTTATAACACTCATAACAATAAAATATCATTCTGCAAGTCTGGCAATTTACACGAACAATTAATAACGAAGTTACAATTTTGATGATAATTAGGTAATGTGATAGTTTGAGGTAACAATGTCGAGCGACGGGATGCGTCACGGCGCGGCGCGGCGTCACAATAGGTATCTTAACATGTTTTCAAAATAGTAAATTTGCGTTTACCAATACCTAATGATGATTTGTAGATTGCTTGTTCCTTTAAAAGTTGTTTCATACTTCAAAGTATTTTTAATACAGTTAATTTGTGACTACCTCGGTGCCGCAGTTGTATTATAGTACGGATGCTTTGCTAAGGTCACGGAATCGAATCCCGGGTCAGACAAAATGATATTGGATTTTTCCATTCAGTACCTATCGCAAATTCATAAATCCACATTAAAATCGTAATGACAGCCTCCGATAGAAACATAATCAATAGATTGTGATTAGTTCAGTTTCGCGTACGCGTCAACGATGCAACTTCGCGATCGTAAAATATTCAAAATGGCACAAAATATTTCTAAAAATAGACTCTATTTTATAGGAGTTAAGGTCGCATTTAGGCGACAACATTAAATTTCTTTGTACCTGACCGACCAACACGCGACAGACGAGTTTAGCGAATTCCACAAAGTAGCGGCAAGAGTAGTGTTGCCTGATGTCCCGATTTGCGCGGGACGTCCCGATTTTCAGAGTTCTGGGGACGTGACCCGTTTCGCACTAATAAAATTATTAAAACCATTAAGTATTATGAAACAATAAACTACGCATTCATCACTGTGTTGAGTGCGACAATGCAATCAAAATAGCACGTATCATCTCACTAGCGCTGAAGGTACAGTTTTGTTTTCTCTTGCTTGAGATGCGACTACCCGGCGATCTATGCTTTGATGTTAAAACAGAAATCCAAATTAAAACGCAACTTTAGCATGACTTGCAGTGATATTTTTTGTAAAACGCAATACATAAAACTTAAATTTAAAAAAAATACTTGCTTTTTTTATGTCCCGATCTACACACTAAATCCTCGATTTGTTTTTACCCTTCTTGATTTTAAACAAATTGACCCTGGTAACACTAGTCTGGAGGGACACGATATTTGACGAGCCGGAGTTTTACAACTAATACGTGCCCTAGCAGTCTTACCAAACTTTTTTTTATTATTACCTTATTGTGCAATATCTTGTTTATTTTATACCCTGTATGCCTATTGAAAATGAATGACTGAATGCAAAATCTCTGTTATACTTTATTACTTAAAATAATGTTTCAAAAATACTAAAATATTGCTGTGTATTATTTTAATTACGTTGACTTTTCATTAATCATTTCATCATAAATCATTACTTATTTTATTTTATAATACAATTGTGTGTTAAATCTGTTAGAACATCATGTAATAAAATAAATCTAATATCAGAATTTTTGAAATGCTATGTCGTTTTAGCAAGCTTTTTGGTAAAAAAGTTTATACTGACAACACTGCGAGTTTAGGCGAGAAAGAGTACGACTATTGTATTGAATAATCGCGCGCTCTTCGGACTCGGTCAAAGGCTCGGACGCATTGCCATAGTGTACCTATCTAGCAAAGAAATGGTACAGAAAGCATAATATGACGTTCGGTAATGTCTACGTAGTCTCCTTTTAGATATTATGTCAAACCGAAATATTAATGTTGGAATTAAAATAAATGTCGGAATATCATGTAGAATCTAAAAAAAATACGATACCAATAGATTTAAATCTTGTAACTTTAGTAATTATGTAGGTAACTTTTTGGTAAGAAAACTATTTTATTAACGAAAATAACGTTTATAATTGACGAAATATTTTTTGTAGTAATTAATTATTGACTCAATGAACTGCTGCAACCAAGTCAGTGAACGTATTGGGAGTTCATTTGTGAGCTGACCTTCTGAACCCTATAGGTTCGGTAATAAAATCATCAGCTGTGACGTAGTTCATTCGCTTCAGTTAAGCGCGCTAAGAGACAGCGTGATCAAAAAACATAAAATCCAAAATCGGGATTATTGACGAAAATATTCGTTACTTATGAATAATTTTTTGCAGGGTGTTAGCAGAGGTCACCACGAACCTGTGGTTTCATTTAGTAACGCAGTGTCGAAATGACCCTGTATGTCATTATTTCTTTGCTGCCATGACTGAGGGAAACAAATGTATCTCATCAAAATTTCTCTCGAATTTAGAGCTTTCATAACTTTATTAACTAAATTTGACACATTAGCTTGGCTCAGAACATGACTAGCCTCATACCCTGCAGGTTTTGGTATGAGCCTATAGTGAAGGAGAGTACTGTTAGCACCTGTTATGGAAAAATGTAATCGTAAAGACTATTAATAAATTTATTAGACAATGTACATAGGAACAGAAATACCAAAAATAGCTTTACTTACTTTACAATCAACACAAATTTTTATTCTCCTGCGTGTTTGCGACTTATAAGGCCCTAATTCATTGCACAATTCTTGGGATTTAATTATTTGGCAGATCCAAAGCTTCGGCATCATCTCGAAGATTGCGCCGCAAAGTAGATGTCT
>NW_023594160.1:0-16099 GCF_014839805.1 Manduca sexta
GTTCGCTGCTGGGTTCAATTTATTTCTTTAGTATACTGTCTACAACTCTATGGCCGTCTTTGTTATATAATAAGCGTTGTTATATTTATTTGTTAGAGACATTTACATACAATATTGTCGACAACGTGATTGGCTCAGCACATTCCGATATGACTTTCTCAGCGCAACATTGTAGGTTGGTGACATGGTTCCAAAATTAAAATAGTTACATATGATACGAAAATATAAATAAGTTTGAGATTGTGGGTCAAAGTGTCTAAAATATTTTAGAATAAAGGATGTTGCCACGACCCTGATCGCTCACCATGCCTGAGGAATTATTAGCGCTCTCAAGACAATGAATATTTCTCAATCCCCTATTTTATTTCACAGCTCCGTCTCATAAAAGTAAGTAACGCAGAGGGGAGAACGGAGGTTTGACTTTAGGTAATAACCTTTTAAAATGATATATTCGTATTTTATCACTAATTACCTCGAGATTAATTGTTACGAAATATATTACTGCCTAAAGGTAATTTAAAAAGAAAAAAACTTATTGGAGCAGTTATCAGAAATAAGAGTTTTGATAAAATGATATGGAGCTACGCGTAGGTTACGCCACTTGGCCACTGAAATTTAATACCAATTGTGGTCAGCTTTGTCTCATATAATATATGTGTTCGGGGCGTGTTATTCGATTACACTCTCACACTTCGCCATTACGTTATAATTAATATCTCTAGCGCGAGAACTAACTGCTATTGCCCATCTTTTATTGACTTTTTATAAAGGCTTACATTGAACCTCGCTCTATTATCACTGAAATCAGTGTTTGTATAATGGCGAACTCTTCCACGAATGGGGTTGAAGGATCATTATCTTTATAATAGATGGTATGTAAATAATAGTCATATTATTCATTAATACTCATAATGTTAGACATAGGACAGGCGGCGGTAACAGTCACCACAAACGATGCGCCAGTTCACGCCAGACTGCTGTGAGTTAGTGTGAATCTACATTCACTAACGCAGTGCTGCGCTAACTCAATATCATTACCCCTCTACCCCGAAACAAAATAAAAAATAAAGCAATAAAACTTGGTAAATGTCTTATAAATCTCGTTTATAATAAAACGCGCGATGATTGATGTTCCATCGCTGGTGAGCGGCGCCGCGGGAAATAGACTAGTAATCTGACGTCGTTACCTTTACATCCCGCTTGATGGAAACAAAGAATAATATCCGCACAATTTGTACGCGGCGGGAATTATAATTGACACCTCTGTTTATGTATTTTTATTTTTATGCGAAAAATGTTGGCAGGCGGCGTGACGTCAACGACGTCGTGTGTCTTTACGATGTTTAGCATAATGCCTGCTTTACTCTATATACAATATATACGAATTAGACCCGCACCTGCATTGAAACGTTACATGCGGTATGATGGAAAAAGATGGTTAAATCGTGAGTAGACCGGCCGCACATCTACCCTGAACTTCCTGACTATCTGGTTACGAATACACTATACGATCACATGTAGTAGAATAAATACAATTCACTTTATCGAATATATTAAAATCGAAATATTTAAGTCAACAACCCGTCGCACATCGCGGCTTATTGTTTGATGCTAATTTAATGCCGCTGTTGAATATCCAAAAGAGTTGTTATAAACTACGAACTGCGCGCAACTTTGTCCTCGTATAATTGTTGCGAAAACTTGCCGAGTATCGAGACAAAACGTATCTTAAATGTTAAATGGGCAGAATAATTGCCGGAGCTTTCAATTTGCATAACAATATAAGTACGCACTACGCAGTCAATATGTGATATATTGCTTAATTAATTTTAATCACATGTCACTAGATATTATAGTCTAGTGATTTAGGGTTTCGGGTTCAACTGCAGATTAAACGCGTCTGTATGTATGTAAATTAAATAAATAAAATAACTAAACATTCGTCGTAATAAGAGTGCAGTATAATTTATGTCCTTAGTACAGGGTCTATACTTTGTTATTATGCGTCTATACTATAGGCGAATAATAACAACGTATATTGAAAGCATACATCCTGGAGATCGTTCATCGCCAGTAGATAAATGACGCCATATTAACCGAAAGTACTTAAAATAATGTAATTTGTGCTAAAATGGACGTACTTACCGCAAGACAAAGAATATAGGACGGGTGAGAGTTATGAACACTTTACGGTGGAATATTATTAGAATCAATCGCGCGGTTATTGAGGTGGCGACGGGTTTATGCGAGTAAGTTACTGCGCGGCGCGCGCGGGCGCACGGACTGCTTGCACTCCACGGCTGTCGCCAGGGAATTTATGGGAGATGCAGGTGAATACATTACACGAAAAACTTTAAAATAACAATACAACTATTTTCCTATACAAAGTCGTGTCGCCAAGTGCGCGCGGTCCGAGTAGTTTTGCAGTCTTATAGCAAGCTGGTGTGTTCCGTGCAGTTGGTAAAGTTTTTATAGGAGTACTTATATAATACCTTCAAGCATACTTTCCTTTACTTGAAGGTAAGCGATCGTTACTTGTTGAAAAGTAATGCACTCGGCCATCGGCTAACCTTCTTGCTGCGAACTTGTTGATTGTACTGACATTTCGTGTATTCTTCCGCGTCCCATGGAGTCAGACCAATGGTATTCGTATACTCCTCTCAGAGGTAAATATACTTAACGCTTTGTGGTCGTCCGCGTGGTTATTGTATTATAATCTGCATTTGTGACTAACGTATGCCTGATGATATATTATTGTACTAAAAAAAACTGTACGTTTGCCAACCCTAAGCTATGTAATTATAAATATTGTAAACGTGAGCAAAAAACATCAAAAACAAGGTACGTTTAATATGTTAAAAAGCTAAGCAAACTGGCAATAAATACATGCGAAAGTAAATGAGATTTGGCAATAAATCCGTAGCGAGTACGTGATTGTCGGTAAAAGCGTGTTTGTTCGCGAGGGAGGTACGTACTACGTACACACGTACGAGTGGCGCGGGGTGGCCAGGTGGCCATCGACGAAATATCCTCGGAAATTGTTAAGATTCCCTTATAAAAATATTATATCGTCGATGTTTTCATGAGTAATAAAATATTAGAATTAAATAATTGTTTGTTATGTCATGAAAATAATTATGAAATACTAATAACTTCAAATATAATTAAGGAAATCACTAACCATGGCATAGTCATTGAAATGCGCAATTGTTTTAAGAGTGAACGTAACGCATGTAAAGTTATAATTCGTATATTGTGTACGATTTTCCTAATTTAAGAACAAAACTGGCAACTCCGGATTTACTACGTGGTCGTAGCACGTCTACAAACGTCTACGGCGTTCCGTAGGCGCAGTGCTTTATGAGAATTAATTAAAAATGCAGCCTTTTTATAGCCAAATGAATTTAACTTTTCCACTTTAAAGCCAACGCTCACGTAATCACAACGAATTTAATAACGCGGTACCATTATTACATAGAAACGTCGTTAAAAAAATTGATGAGCTCTTCATATGAAAAGCAGATTGTAAGCCTTTACGCTGAGATTTTTACCTAAATGGGGCATCAAATTTTACTATCTAATAATACTGTCTTAAGGTAAGGGGCGCAATGCTCCGGTAAGTTCGCATTACTTTGTAATTCCAACATCTAGAGCCTTATTCTCTATGACAGTGTCAAATTTGCATGGAATGGGATTCTGTATGCCAATTACTATTGTTTTGACGTGACGCGGTGCTTTACGTGCTTGTTACGCACTGTCAAAATATCGTGTGTTATAGAGAATAAGCCCCCTGTTCTGATGTGATTGTTTAGCGGCGGGCGCGTGCTAGGAGAGCTGCTCGACTCAATGTTGCAAAAGAAGGTAGCTTGTAAGCTGATTACAACATAAAAAGTTGTTTGAGTTTTATTTTGTGTTTTATCATTATTGTAAAAAGATGTTTTATGCCAGACGCAAATATAGAGTCGTGGTTTGTCGGTTGTCATGACAACGCATTCTGTTTCTTAATAAGTCTGATACAAGCATCTTTAATTACCACTTGGCGGCGTAGTTCCAGTGTTTCAATGTTGTGAGGTTGGAAGTTGTCTCCTTTTGTTTGGACGTACCTACGTTACGGTTTTATGTTTTAACGTACGTTAAATATACTATTCAATATTGTATCATCTTTAAGCCGCATAATATGATGTATTTTATTTAGACTCTCTTGCTTGTTATTATCATAAGTGGCTTTCATAAACAAAAGCAAATAAAAACAGCTCGACGTTGAGTTAACGACGACGACGTTGAAAATTAAAATTAATTTATTACCTATTTTGCGAGTATATAAATGAACTATTCTAAATAATAAAAAATGATTTTTTGTCATATTCGTATCGTGTACATAGATTATACCTTAAACTGATTTTGAAAAGAGCAACACCGTAGTTTCTTACCCGCTCTTCTCTGGTAAGAACTGCTTTCCGAACCGGTGGTAGAGTTAATATTGACGGAATCTAAATAATGTATAACATTTTACGGGTTCAAATAAATAATTTAATTTCAATGAAGGACTAGGACGGATAAAGTACGAGTAAAAGTTGACTTGCTTGGTGCTCTGACGCATGAGGTTGAACTGAGATCGGTGACGCAGTAGTGTTGCAATTCCAACAAGAAAATTAATTAACATCAGAATCACTGAAAATAGAACTCGAATTTTTACACTTGAATGAAAAAATAGTTATCAATTTATTAAAAACATAAAAAACGCCGAAATATTTATAAAACATGTGTAATAATTATTATTTAATAATTTCGACACTGAACGTTCAGAAATCGCCGAGACCACGCGCACGTGTCAAACATATGATTTATAAGCAGGTATAGGAATAGATTGATGAATGATTTAATAAAATATTTTATTAAGTTAGACAGTATACATAGTTGTCAGTTCATAAAATGCTCGAAACTATACGTATACATCATCTGATTAACTATAAAATGCGTGAACACGTAGCATGATAGCCGACTTTGTATACCTGCACGCCGCGATGTAAACCTTACATAACCTCACGCTACGATCCCCAGGGGTGTAGGCAATGGAACAATAACTCACCCACAGTTCCTCGAGCATATTTCCGCCCCATCAGTCATGTATGACACGGTTGACTGGTAGACAAAGCGCATACACACATTGCATGAAGCGAAGGTAAATAAATTATTTATTTACACATTACATTCTGGAAAAAAATGTATATAAAAGTCTTATTTTAGGTACCTGAGAGAAAATGGTGCTCTAGATCTAGACTGGTTATACAGATTTCGTTTACCTTCGTGTCAGATTGAACGCGCAACATTTCGCTTCCCAGCCGGCTCAGCACACGCTAGGGCACGGAAACCTTCAATACACTTAGGAAACGTTAATGAATCCGGCCTTGAGGGTCGGACTCCCCGTTTGCGAGCCAGTACCGGCCGGTTGTGTAATATTTTGTTATTATTTGTGGAGCATTCGACCGAGCCGCGTTTAATTGGCGCCGGACTCTTCGCTAATAGGCAGAGTAAAGTAAATTAACAAGTGTTTGAGCTCTGCCGGCGGGCTGCTCGCTTGTGCGCGATACACTCCTCTCTATTTAACCTATTTGTACTATTTTATAAAAAACTAATGAGGCAAAATTAAAGATTATATAAATTGTGTCAGTAGATATTATATTTTTATTTTGCCTCTATATACACATTTTTAATGACCGCGATATAAGTCTACTTTACGTTGTGATTTTTTGAATAACAGGCTATGTCATAGTTTTATAATATTTGAAAGTATATTACTAAGAGATGTTAGAAGTGTCAAAGTCGCGTCAATGAGCAATTGCCCTATTTTAAGGTTCGGAATCGGATATATGGGGATTTTAGCTCTGAGAACTGCGAAAAAAACGCAATAAAAGAATAATTATTCTAACATTACAATATTAATGACATTAACGTCAGAGTTGAACTAGCGCTATGGAGCTGGCCCACTCGTGCTGCATGCGATGAATGAATATTGTAGGATATTAATAAGTTTAATACCCTCTGGCGCAATGTGGCGTGGGCGCTGGAGCGCGGATTATAGTGGCATTATCTTTACTTACCGCTGCAACGCACACCGACCGCGGTGCGGCACGAGCTCCGCTGAGCGCCGGCTCCGAACTCAATATGCTGTTACCATACCTCATGCTTGCTTGGGGTGGAGCTGATTAGCGGGTTATGGCGCCAATAAACTCACTTATAACTCCCTCGATTAATTGGAGTTTTAAAAATCAATACGAACGAGGCAGTGGTATATTTTGCTATTGCCTCGTTTGACCTACTTGACGTATATTGCGTAGGGAATCCGTTAAGAAACTGGAAAACATAATTGTCACTTTCACTAACACGTTCTTTATAACGCTTATTCATTTTTTGAAAGTAGAACCATGTTGATCACTGACAACGCTCTAGCATATCTTATGATACTTCGGTGAATCGCAGCTGTGTTTATGTTTACTGTATCTAATGTTATCAAGTCGGCTACATTCGGTGCCTGCAGAGCGAGGAAGTGCATCTCTTCCGTATCACGTTCCAGCGCCTTAATTAGTGCTTCCGCGATATTAACTCGTTGAAAATCGGGAGAGCGCCTTGAGTACACTTCCTTGAGCGCTGATTAGGCTTTAACCGTTAATATCTCTCGTTATCAAGCTTAATATAATCAAGCTCGCGATTACGTTCTTGTGGAATTACTCTTAACAATGTCTGTTTTCAAGGGCCATTCTTGGCGCGTAAACAAATGAGTCTCAGGGAGCTTACTAATGCTTTAGTACTTTTATCAAATCAGTAATAAATTTAGTATTTACCAGAATAATTTGACAATCGATGTGGCAACTTCATGTGTCCTTATATTTTCTTTAGTATCTAATGTTTATGACAATAGCGTGCATACCTCAGGTGTATACAAAATGCCATTAGTCAACCATAAATTAAAATATCTGTTGTCTAGCTTATAACTGAATTATTTGGGGTTGACACAATATTAAAGAAAAAAATACAAATAATTAATAATATAATATAATAATAATTAAACCCACAGACTCCGTCCCCAGTTGTAATCCCGTTCGTATATAGCTCGCTTCCCAAATTTTTCTATGAGGTGGCATTAGCTCGCACCGGCAACTTCAGGAAATTAATTTAAAACGTTAATACGAGCGAGTGCGTGGGCGACTTCATAAAGAAATAGCGGAATTAATTGGATCCAAACGCTATTGTTGCTATATTCGTTCGCGTTTCTACTGTACTTGAAATATTCTATTAACAATGTGTAATATAATATTGGTTACTGGTAATTCTATTTGGTTGGTGTCGGGAGGATGCCTGATAAGTATTTAAATACATAATTGATAACGCTCATACACTTCGTGTAGAAACCAAGATAATGGCGCGTTTTTATAAGTTGATTCCGGAAGTTAGTTAGTGTAAACATATTTAGTCAGACTGGTGTATAATTCTAATAATATGCAATGTCTTGGTACTCATTACAATATTCGGATGGATGAATTCAGTCACTGCAGCATAGCAGGTGCTGGGTAGATAGATTCTTATTCCGGTAATAAACTTTCACGCAAACAGAGCCACGAGTAAAAGGTACATTACTCATAAAAGAACAAAAATATTTATTAACTATTAAAAATATGGTTAAAACACAAATTGCTTCACCTTATCTCTGAACCCCACCCGCATCATGAATTCTGTTTTCACTTGCATCCCTCGCACAAATCACTTTTTGTTTTTCCTCAATTCATTGAATATTATTCAGTACTCGCCGCGCTTACCAAAACAGAAAGTCGCGATGTCGGCGCACTGAAGTAAAACTTTTTCAATTCTCCAAAACAAAAAGTAGTGAACAATAAAAAGCGACGTTAATACGTTGGCTGAATCACGCAAATAGGCCGCGCCGTGGGCGTGGTGTGGTCTCTTCCAATTATTGGCAAGGGGTTTTATGGCCCATAGAGGCTATAATGGCCCACCCGCGTCGATAACGACCCGTTCGACAAATTCGCTGAAATCTTCGCCAATTGCGGCGTCTGTTGTGTCTCCAACGGGAATATTCATTGGTTTCATAATGTGTTTTCAGAAAGGGAACGAAAGGGTTTATGCAGAGTAGCCAGAATAAAGTATGTTTATTTTTAATATGGAGGGGATAGATGTGCAAGTGATAATTAGTGATTACTACCGCCCATGAAACCATTATTGCATTAATATTTTAGATGCAGCGCTACCGTTAAATGAATGAAATTAGGATTAGGAAGGGAAGAGTTCAGACAACTCGATCAATATACGAAACAGCAAGTTAACATTTCACGGCGGTTTTAGATAGTGGATTGCAACGATGCGGCCTAATCATGCTGTAGACATATACAATAAGGCTGCTGTCTTGTTCCGTTTGAAGTTAGTCGTAGTCGTTAGTAATACCCGCTCGCCATCAGCTAATCCTTAGTAACAATGGATTTGTCGCCACTTGTGACATACTTCAAACCGGTCATGACTTAGCGACCGTGTTATAAGTAAGTCAGTATCCTGACAAAAAAATTAAATAGCAAAAAAATAAATCTGCATTAATACAGTCATTTTATTAAGACTTAATTCGTTTATTTATTAAATAAAATGCATCATGTAGGTATAAAGGCGTATTGAGAACTTACTACATAATCCTAAATTAAAGAAGGACTACTAGCGACTCGCCCTGACTTCGTACGAGTAGGTAGCATTAATCTATACTAATATTATGAAAAGGAAGTTTGTGAGTTTGTTTGTTCGTAGGGGCTAATCTCTGGAATTACTGAACCGATTTAAAAATAGGAAGCTACCTTTTTCCTGCGTGCTATAGGCCACTTTTTATTCAGGGAAATTTTTTATCAAGGAATTTATGTTATCTTTGGCTGATTGCTGGTCCGATCGCTATTAAACTACATTGAAATCTCCGCTGGGCTAATCCGAAGATTACCTAAAGAATTCATTAAATCGCTCCAACCATTTTGGAATCTATAGTGAACATACACATATTTATTTGGTATAGATAGAGGAGCTTCAATAAGCCGACAGGCAACTGTTTTACAAAAACCGACGTGAAGTAGTGGCTTTGTAATGAGATTATCGCATACAGAAATACCTCTGCTCTCTCTGCTAGCTGTATCCACTCATTTTCATAAAGTTAGCCGCAAACGCAGGATCTGGCAAGGATATCTTATTTATTTTATAAATGCAAAGTTTATGATGAAGACGCTTGTAAGGAACAACTGCTGAGCGTATTTAGATGAAATTTTTAAATCAGATCAACTATGTCTCGGTTTAACATACAGACTACTTTCATCTCGGAAAATACACTGTGGGGTATTTTCTTGGAAAAGGTCTGTCATCGTGCGGGCAGAGTCACGAGCTACACCTAGTCTATTACTATCAGGTCATCCTTTTATACATTCTTATTATAAAAACCTTATTCGAAGCCGGATAGAGTCCTAGGTTTACACAAAATCTTTCATTTAAAGACAGCCACTAGTTTAAAAGTTAAAACAAAATACGAAAAAATTAAAATAATATGCAGATTTGGGACGCAATAAACTCTTTGAAAAATGCAAGTTACAGCGCGGAGTTAGCTCACGTGGCGGGTGAGAGGGGGCTGCGGAGGGGGGAGCGGGCTAGACTTTAACATGTGCATAATTATGCAAACTTAGCTGAGTGTGTTTTTGCTCGGCGCTGATATATACACCGTGTTTGTTTCTCTCGGTGGATTTGAGATTTGTGTTCTTTTGCAGTATTATATTAATATATTATACAACACGGGCTGTTTTAAGCCTGTAAAGATAATTTATTTTAAGGTGAAAACAAAGCAATTATAATTAAAAGCCTGATCTGTGTACTGGAACAGACCTCAAATAAACTGGGTGCGGTGGATAATTACATTGAATTATAATTAATCAAGTCATTATGTGTGTACATCATATTTTATATTTAAAATTGGACACGCGTAAACTATTCGGGGATGTAGCCAGTGGTCGATGAGAGGACCAAAACCCCTCGCGTTTGGGTCAGAAATAACCTCAAAAAATCGTAGATGCACTATTTGCTTCGTTGCGTACCCTTTTAAGAATATAGTTAGTACGTGCCACATAGTAAGAGGTAGGCAGTGCAATTATGTCTAATACATTTCCATTGATCCACACCGGCTGATTTTAGAGAATGTTTCGTTAAAATAAGTGACTATGGCAGAAATTTCATTACGAATTAAATACTTTATAGTGAATACTCCACAACACTCGCTAGTTTCATGTTGTATGTTGTATACTAAATATCTTATCTTGTATCCTGTAACAAACAGGCGCCATTGGCTTGTGTTTTACACGCCAAGTAGAGTATGCAAGCACTGGCACTTAGTTACATTCTGGTTCGTTGGTCATTGTTGAAGGAGTAATTTGAGGTATTTTACCTGTAATATCTTCGGAGCGCGAGATGCGTTGCACTCTATAGGGCTCGCACTTTACGGTATTCATTATTAAATCCTAAGGGTGATATTAAAAGCAAGTAAAGACGCGGCTCCTTATTAGTGTTACGTATGAATGAGTTATGCGAGTATGAGCCGGCGCGCAGCAGTAGTTCCGCTTCAAACGCCGCTGCACACTTTGTACACGTCTTTTAGTTAATTTACATACATGTGTAGACTACATGTGTCATAACTAGAATATATTTCGTGTTAAAATACACAGACATTATGCTCGCCTTTGATGATATTTTTACTAGTACAAATTTAAAGACGTATTTTCTAATCGTTCGCTTACGTCTTGTGATACAGTTTAGTTACAATGACGCACCAATTAAAAGTAATGACTAAATGGACAACAAATACATACTAAAACGATATATCCGATATTCGTTTATAACGACTGTCGGATATATCGTTCATATTACGTGGTCTTTTCAATGTAAGTACTTAAATAAATTTTCAAGGTTCAATACTAAAAAGTCGATGAATGTGATTGTAATTTAATTAAAAAGACACACTAAGTCGCTCAGGATACGATTGCTAACAAATGGCATAAAATTCACCTGTTACCACATGGATTGCCAATACATGGGTGCACTTGATCTCACTCTGTACATTTAGTTACAAAAAATTTGCCTTACATGATGTAACTACGTATGTATTGTAGTCTCCTGGCGTGGGCGGTACCCCGGGCGTGTGGTTTGCAAGTCTATTTGTAATTAACTTATTACTGATTTACCCGATAATTTATATAGACCACTTAAACTCGAAAACAATCGTAACCCAGTCTTATTTTGTATTAAAAATTTATATCCCCTGGTTTCTGCTTATAAAATTAAAAATAGAACAAAATAATATTTACCGTTCACACGGTTTCTCATAAGAATTTAGAAGCCATGGCAATATATTTAAAATAGAAATGGTATCAAACGCCAATGTTCCAAGTACAGAGTTCGGTGACCTGCATTGGCTCGTGATCGGCTCATTGATGCGGATGTGACGTCAAAATCATCTCAGGCACGCGTATAATCAACGTGTAATTACGAAGCACAAAGCGTTCCTAACAGATTACTTCAGTTGGACATAACTGCTGACGAATCGCTTGATGTAGTTTACCTTTTGTTAAGACAAAAATTGGTCGTGGCAGGCACAGCTTTGTCTATTTATGCCACCAAGCAGCAATGCAAGCATACTCGGATTCAAGTTTGAAAAATTGCTTTCAGTATAATAATTTCCGAGCATTTTAAGACTTAAATTCGCATGTCTTAAAGCGACGAGCGTAGTCTGTATCATACACTAGTCATTTTAATTAGGAGTATTAGCTGGTTTCATTTATTTTTATGGCTACGCGTAGCGCCGAACATCAGGCGGACGGTTTCGCGCAGTTTTAAACACAACTATGTATCAATAGAACAAAACCACACAAGCGTAAGGTAAACGAAAAGTTGTACAGTTGAGTAGTAAAGCATAGTGATAATCTTTAGTATATATCAGACTTATGGGTCAGTGTCCAAAGCGAGTGGTTTCTAAGCGTAGGGACGCTCCGCCTCGGTTCCAGACAATCTTAGTATAAGAGTTTGTTTGTATTTACTTACACCGTTATTACTGTTTTGGTAAAACATTCAAATTGTCCTATATATATGAATAGTAAGTACTAACGTATTTTGCTTAAATATCTCTATTACATAAAATAGTTACGATTTGGTTTATAAGAACATTTACCATCTTGTTGCATACAACTTTTAACTAGTGCTTTATTTCATTACATTCATGCTGTATCATACAGGACCCGTTACCACATCAGATAATGATTATGTTTTTACCTATATATCTACCGAAAATTATATTCATTACTTATCTTCCATTTTACTTTTGATTTATATCATTTTCTTTACCCACTGTAAATTGTGGTATATTGTAAAAGAAGGGTTCTCAAAAATACAAATTAAAATTGAGATATTATCAAATATGAAGCCTGATTAACATGGGAATTGATATTGATCAAACCGATGTTTCACCCTGTATGCTGCTATTAGACCAATGTGACGGTCTTCTCAATCAGTAAGAAATTGAATTGTAGTTTATTCCCGCCCAAATCTGCCATTACTGTAGTCGTGATCCGCGGAGGGCGAGGCTCGTATTCCCAGCGCTGGGAGTCGCGCCCATCTAATCTCGCGTCTCGCACTCGATGACACGACCACCTCTCTACACGCGCACTCGACCACCATCCAGCTGAAATATACGAGCGTGTGTTCCGGCCGGGACCGCTGCGGTTATTTTCGTGTGTTACCGACAGACGTAATAGATTTGGCCTCAAGATATAATTTGGATGAGAATCGAAAATCATGGCCCCGGTGGAAAAGGATTAAGTGAATCAACAGACGGCAAGTTACCACTACCACTCATATAAACACGATATTAATGGAATCGGAAGTACTTCGAGGAACCAAACTTCGAGAAAACGGGATCGAGATTACCGAAGGTGTATAGTTATTCGGTAATGTACATTTGGCATCGCACGAAAAGCAACAGATAGATCGATGCACGCCGTGACACAACTAGTCTCAACACAATTCTCTTACATAACACACTAGCGACCCGCCCCGGCTTCGCACGAGTGCAATATTTCTCCACTATTTAATGGATGTTATTATACATATAAACTTTCCTCTTGAATCACTCTCTCTATTAAAAAAAACCGCATCTGACTAAAGTGTATATCATATATCTAGCTCATCACTTTTTCATTCGGTTGTATAGATAAGATAAGATAAAACAATAAATATTCCACTAGGAATATAAACCCCGTTAAAAATACAAAACATAAATGTTTATTGGAGGCTGTAACATAGGATTTAAAAATTTCTGGAACCTGCGATAACCGAGCTTCCGAGAACCTCACTCGATCTCAAATATAACATTTGTAAAGTACCGAAATCACGAATAAAGGTACTTTAAATATTTATTTGGTTATTTCGTTTCTTGGAAACTATTCCATATACAAAACATTCCTAACAATATCATATCATCATATTTTTTCTATGGAATTGTGTTAAATTGCGCTGTGATGATGGATTTCCATCAGATGGCCAGCTGGATAGTTCTCAGCACTAATTATATTAAAAACTCCTCTTACTCGGGAATATAGAGACGCATTATAACTCCGTGTGTTTGTAACCACTGTCGGAAATTGCTGCTTTTGCGTATTCAATACATCCCTCCCACACGCGGCCCGCGACACTCCCGCGTCTCCCCGACACGGGAAACTTTTTAATTCAAATGTAAACAGAACAAAAGTTGGTTCGCTTTAATTCGATACGTGAATTATTCATATGTAAGAGTTCCATTACTCCATTAGTACCAGCGTTAATATTCACTTGGATATTATCTGTATGTGCGGCAGGCGATGGATTTTGTACTTTATCTTTTGTGTTGTAAAGTCGGTTTCTTAGCAGACTGTGGTTTATAAAGATATGTGAATTCCGTAAATTGCTTTGAACGACGCAAAAGTTTGAGAGATCGTTGCGATACTTTATATAAGTTTTGATGGAACTTTAATTTTTGTTTTATTGTTTTATGTACGCAAATAAAGGTTGATTGTCTGCCATTTTGTAATAATAATAATGTAACTTGTTTATACTTTTATTTACATACTATATTGGAACTATTTGAATGACCCCAGTAATATGTGAGTATGAATTCTGTCTGTTTTACTACAGTGAATCAAAACATTGCAGTGTGGCCGGCGACGTATCCAGTGAGGGCAAATTTTTTAATCGTTAGAAAATTATCGATCTAATAAATTATAACCTAACTGAATATAAAAGTAAGATATTTACTATCCATTTTATAAATACAACTGTAATGTTTAATTCGATATATTTTTCTATGAACAAATTTTATCTGACGTTTGAAAAATCAGCTCTCAATGATATCAAAAAGCTGTCGAGATAATAAAATTCGATATTGGCTGGTTGTGGCGTCCGCGGCTCCTCGCGCCTGCCGACAGCTGGGCTAGCTCACGATCGTCGATAACAACCCTCGATTGTTTCCGAGAACATGGATATTTTGTTATTGTAGGAAGTCGGTAACAAGTCAAGCACTTGATTTCAAGAACTAAAATTATACATTTGCCTCGATATCGATGGAATCTTAAAGCTGTTTCCAACTAACCTTGTTTTTGTTAAGACACGTAACAAGCTCATTGGCAATCTGGAACGTCATATGAATTTTACGTTTGACTTATCAGATAAGCATGCATAAGTTATTAATATTGTGTTAACAACGAGTATAATACTAACTTAAAGTCAATTTCATCTCGTCTTACAATAAACCTAGACAAACTTTAAAGTTAAATGGTTTAAACAACCAGGCTTATGGTTTTAATCCTTATGCCGGATTCATCAAACCGCAAGGACACAATAAGTTGCGCCAAACTTACTTAACTTGAGACTAAATCCGAGCTGAGCTTTCAGGTGTGAAGTTAATAATGTACAGCTTTATATACAACTAGATGGATAGTCACGGCCGGAAAAACTAGGCGAAACAAAATATTTACATGTTAATGGTTAAGATATTCAAGTTAAATGTTATAAATAATTGGCCTCGACTTGTGGCTCCGGCCATGTGAAATTCTCTGAAATAATAAAAGGCTTGCTGGGATTTTTTGCAGAATAAAAGTGTTGTTAAATATTATTTTGGGACTTAGCGCATTGTGTGTGTTAGTAAAATTTTTCTTCAGTAAACACATTTTCTAAGTAGGTAACCCGAAACAATTTTCACCCACACACATATTGCCAGCGTAAGTCGTACACTCTCACACACCCACCATTCCGAGCTGATTACACTACTGAATCACAAAGCCACGCGGTATCTAGACGTGAGTATCAAAGATTTAGTGCATTGTATTTGAGAGCAGCACGGTTGCTCAGGAAGCCGAATTCTTCCGTTAGATTTTACAGCGCGAAATAAAACAAGGATTACTCGCAAACATTTAACTAATTAATTTAACTAAGGCGCCCGTCACACCGCGCCAAAGCGACGCGACGGGCTGTTGGCTTTGTACTCGCTCGTGAAACGCGTTGCTAGTTAAAATTTTGTGTTAAATGATGAGTCACACTTTTTCACAACTATTTTAGTACTAAATTTAAGTGTTGTTATTATTTGAAAATTCTTTTTCTTTCTGCATAAATGGATAGTGATATTAAGTGTACGTTTTATAAATTATATTAATTAAAATTAACTTGTTGCTGTGTGCAGTTGGTAACATATATGCGAAAGTTAAAAGTCTGGGCACTAATCGCCAGTGATAAAACTACTCAATCCCACATGTTAATTGCCAACTTTACCTTTGTTGTGACAGGGGCTTTAAGTATAAGATCTGCATTTTACGGAGTCTTTACGCTCGCCTCTGTTGATGCTGTCTACTCCCGCTGATTATGCTTACGAGTATTTATTGTAGCTTCCTAATGGCTTATTCTATAGATTCTAGGCTTGTGAACTCTTGCAACAATGCCATCCAGAGCTTTAAATTACATATTATTGCTGTAAGATAGTGCTCAACTCTTCATTTCATAGCAA
>NW_023594161.1:0-16067 GCF_014839805.1 Manduca sexta
CTTTTCGCTATATAAAAATATGTCTAAAGCATCATTCCACATTCTGGTATAATAAAAATAAACAACAACCACTTCAGAATCGTTTAATCGCCACCAGCCCTCCTGTTTCGGGAACGTAATAAATCCCAAAGCCCGATTAAAAGGTACCAATGTTCAGCGAACATAAGCAGATTACGACTGGTCCCTTTTTAATGAAGTTTGTTTTGTTCGCCGTGTTGCTCGTTGAGATTTTATTCAGCCATCGTGTAATATAGCCCCATAGGGCTTGCAAAACATTGCGACAAAGTGTGTGGGCGTACGTAGCTTCGAGGTTCGGTTCGGTGGGAATGTGAGCTTGGGCGGAGGTAGCGGAGGCGTTTTGATTTGAAAGATGACAAGGCTATGCTCCTTCACTTATAATATTTTATGACCAGTTATATTTAATAAAAAAAAAACAAAAGATTTAGGAGATTTTGATGATTTGTCTTTAGGTAAGAGCCAGTAAATGTATACTATAGGTATACAAACATGGATAGTTTATGTAAGTACCTATAATAAACCTAGAGTTAACTGTATGATATAATAATAATGTATTGTATTGCTATTAGTGACCTACTTGGGGAGTAAATTATTCGATCTGTTTGATATTGTCGTATGTCAAATGCACAGAGCCACTTTGAAACAGATGCGAGTCAATACATTATACACTTTGTTATACATCATAGTTTGGCAGTTGAAGCATACAATTAACAATGACTAAATATAAAGACAATTAACTACCTTATGCTTGACATGTAGCCGGCTAACATGACATTACGTGTCATAGGAATATAACCTTATTATTTATTACATAATAACGTGTGTCACAGGAATATAACCTTATTTATTACATAATAATAAGGTTATATTCCTGTGACCTATTATCATATAGACATGTTAGCCGGCTAACATTCCAATCATTCCGATGGAAAATGGATTAAACGAAATGTATTCTGACGTTTTTGTGACATCAACAAACTATGCAATATTGTAATGAGTAATTTTATGAAAATTATAAATTATCTTGCCCCAAGACACTCTCCCATTTAATGAGGAGTTGTCGTAAAACCCTGTATAAACATGTTGATTGGAATTGTATGCGTTTTACGACCGACCACTGGCTCGAAGTCAAGTCCTCTGGAGGATAAAAGTGACAAAATAGTGACTAGTTAACATTGTTAGAAAGACTTCAAATAACATGAGATAGGTAAAAACAAATCGCGTGCAGGACGGCTGTAGTATAAACGGATATTAGACAATAACGGATATGTAGTTTTACGAGGACATAATAGTTCGCAAACTTGTAATACAATCCCCATGGACTCATTTTATTAAGTGTTGTCCTAAACAGGCGTTTGAGTGTCAGCGGGGGCGTAGAGGTAGCGAGCGATTTATGCAGATATTGTGTGATAAAGTCCGAGCATTTCCTTCGAAATATAACATAAGTAGCAATTATGTGTAGAGTGCCAGTAAATGTGATATTTATGTGCAGATTGAGATAAGTTTAAGCTGCGAGTTTTTGCACACGAATTTGGTGTGAAAATACTCTTTTAAACTGTCATATTTAAACACATAGAAATATTTCATACCCTTGGGTGTACCTAAGGGTATGAAATATTCTTACTGTACCAAATACCCACGATACATCGTGGAATATGAGTTGTTTGGGGAACGCTAAATATTAAGTAAGATTGCAGCTTATTCCCGCTGTTAATCTAACCACGTCTTAACAACAGTTACAATCACTAAAAGAAACTTTTTTATTTATCATACTCGACAATGTGCGGTGGCAACAAATGTTTGAACAAGGGGGCACGAGGGGACTGAAAACATTGCGTGAGGGGGGGCGGGGGCGCACGCAAGTTCACCCGCCGGGGGACAACCCCCCGCGAGAATTAAACAAAAAGAAACGAACAAAGGCTTCCGTTCTTGTGAAATCCTTTTGTTTCTTAACCTGAAGATGAATCTTTGTAATAGTAACTTTTATGTAGAATTATAGAGATAAACTTTCGTTATTTTAGGATTGGATGGAGTTAAAGCAAATATTTGAAGTGAGTATTGCTGTCTGACTTCAAACATAATTAATGAGTTGTGATTTCAACTTCTACTGATGATATTTTTTATGCTAAATAAGTGATAATATTTTCCATATTTCATATATCATAATAATGCCTTAATTTTCAAAAGGTGTTCTTCTGTCTTCGAACATCACTTCCGTAACATCGTTTGTACAATGTTTATTGAAATTTATGATGTGATGTGATATACGTACACACACACATTCACAGACTCAGAAAAATGTAAAAGGTAGGAGTCTATAGCCATATTCGACACAAATTCCAGAGTCCAGGTTGGTATTGAGCAGCAGCAGGATTTGAACCAGGGACCTAAGAGCATTGTTGTACCGCGTACGGAATACAACCACGCCACCGAAGCAGTCTGCTGTTAGGCAGCAGTAAAATCTGAATATCACTACTCATCCCTAGCAATTAAGTCAGGGCCCAAGGTCCTCAAAATGTAAACCTGCCTCCGTACCTGAGTGTGATAATACAAACCCCTATAATATATTTCATGATGCGCCATTTGGGTCTCCGTTACATCTAAAGTGTGCTCGTACATCATAATCTCAGCTGTTGAGCTGTAAATGTTTTATTTAGATTTGTTTTATCTTGTTTTGTGTTCCGTACCCAAATGAATGTTTGTTTCCTCTGTCAGGAGTACCCAAACTTTAAAACTAAGCTGACATTGTCTATTAAATTTTTAAAGGGTTCTACCTATCTTATGGATCATAGAGCGGACTGAAATTTTCACAAAATACATATTATATAGCAGATAATGTCTTAAGTAAATTAGTCCCGAAACTTACACTGTATGACAGGCGATGCTGCGAGCCAAAGCTATGAATTATTAGTCAAGAATTCGGTTCCAAGCTCGCCATCATTACGAGCCAAGACAAAGGAGCGTCCGTCTTGAGACCCAGTTATTCTGTTTTATTAAAAAACCCAGTTTACAAAGGAATGAAAGAAAGCATTCCTTGACGGTAATATTGACGGACCTATAGTATGAAATTCTGTAGCATCCTCTTTGCTTTAGCGAAGTTTGTAAAGTGAAGGGGAATTGTAAATGTTTTTGACGAGTTATAATGAATTTAATTATACCATAAAAGATAATCTTTTTTGGAATCGGATAAAAAGGGTATAGCTAGGTGATGATCGTATTCATCGAAGTAATATATTTGGCTTTTACCATAAGCTATTGTTGGCGGTATTCACGTAAACCAGTATTGATTTGTTTGCATGTTTTGATGTTCACTTATTATACATAAAATAAAAATAGTGATCTTCAGCTTATTACTCGATGATGAACCTATCGCTTTGTCTATGTTTTATAGTGCGTTGGACCACTTGATAACACCAATCATAGTTACTCCTTAACCCGACACTATCTAAAACGAAAACACAGCCAGTTCAATTTTGTAATGTATCCAAATTGTCGACTTGACTTAATTTCAGTTACACTCTATAGTTTTGGATTAAGGTTTTACCCAACTTATAAAAATCGAACAAAATCTTTATCCAAATAACATAAGGTATATATTTGCAGTCACATCACGCGCACGGCGAGCTGGTTGCCGCCGGCTGAGAGCTGGCCAGTGGGGAAGGATGCCCAGGAGCAGGAGGAGGAAGAGCTGCCTTATGGATGGGAGCAGGCGCTGGATAGCCGCGAAAAGCCATATTATATCAAGTGAGTTTTGGGCGGAACGGTGGGAAGAGCTGACAAGTATTTATTAGATTACTGTACTGAGTATTCTTAATGAAAATCGGGCCCCATAGTCGGTAGTTGCCACGGCTCGTTTTGCAAATTCAGATCAAGTATATTTACTTTAAATTCGATGCACTTACAGCTGTTAATATAGCAAAATAGTTTAGTATAGAACTTATATAATTTTGCTATAAAATATATTTGAGAGAGCTACCGAAGACTGGAATAAGGGGAAATTCTTTCATCAGTGTACAATGTAATCAAAACTTGAGAATTCTAACCCTAACTAAATACTAATTTCAATTGAAATATTCAATTTTTTTATCTAAAAGAAAGTTGAGCCTTGGAAATTCATTTTAGGGAAGAAAAAACGATTATAGATGCGGACACAAAAGTTTAAAGGCGATTTAAATTTTGAATAGGTTCACCTTCTTTTGTGTGACTGTACATGTACTATAGAATCTATAATAATATAATATAATAATATCAGCCCTGTATTGTATACTGTCCCATTGTTGGGCACAGGCCTCTACTACTGAGAGGAATTAGGCCTTAGTCCACCACGCTGGCCTAGTGCGGATGGTAGACTTCACACACACTCAAAATAGGATCTATAGTAGAATATAATACCACTGACATTTATACTCGTAAAAAGGCTAAACAATTTTTCTTTAGCCATATCAACAAAACTACAACATACGTGGCGCCCGAAGGATGTTCGTGCGAGTCGCCACCAGCGCCTCGGGACGTGGTGCTGGAGAGAGAGCTCGGCTTCGGCTTCGTGGCTGGCTCGAAGCCTGTCCTCGTCAGATTCGTTACTGACAACTCGCCTAGTGTGGGGAAGGTAAGTTGATTTCATAGTTACTTTTTATCAACAACAATGAAACTGTGTTTAGTCAGTGTTCTAAAAGAAACAGAAATAAGGATTTGTAAAATGCTATTTTCAAATAAATATAATGTGAAAAGTACTATGTAAAACGAATTAACCCGGCACTAGGAAGATAGCAAAGCCGCCATGAGACACACAAGAGCTTTTGGAGATTTCGGGGATTTGGACTGATTATATATTAATTAAGCCATTTAAGATGATAGAGAAGTATAATTTTAAAAGACAGTCTGAGACTCCATCGTAATTTTTCCCCTTGTTAAAGTTGGAGCCAGGCGATCAGATCCTTTGCGTAAACGGAGAAGACGTGAGCCTCGCTGCCCGTGAGCATGTGATATCGGCAGTACGCGCGTGTAACGAACGCGTGACGCTGCGAGTCTGCCAGCCCGCCAGGAGCGGCAACCCTGCCAGGCGGTCCGCCATGCTGTCCGCCGCCAAACGAGCCAGGTTGCGCGCCAGGCCACCCAGGGTGCGGTTTGCTGATTCTGTGCAGTTGAATGGTGCGCCTATGTACCCGGTGAGTTTATGAAATATATAATTGAGTTCAATATTAAAAACACTTGAGAAGACAATGAAATTAAGAATTATTTGCTGCTAAAAAATGTTTTGCTCCCAAAAATATTGTCTTACTCAATCCGAATGTTATTTTAAAAGTTGTTCAAAATCTGCCAAGAACTAACAAGTGTCATGTGTTTTTTTAATGATTAACGTAAATTATCACATCAAACAATCAATATCGTCTAAAAACTCTTGTTTTCAGCCATCAGCATTCTCCCTAGGCGATCTTTGCTTACCTCCAATGGCGAACGTGCTCAAAGTTTTCCTTGAGAACGGTCAAACCAAATCCTTCAAATACGATACCACCACGACCGTAACAGACGTGGTGACCAGCCTCAAGGATAAGCTGTGCATCACCGCCGAAGAGCATTTTAGCTTGGTGGTGGAACATGTGAAGAGTTTGAGGAGGAATAAACTGACGCTTTTGGACCCTAAGGAATCTTTGGCTAGGGTAAGGATGATTCTAAAATTCATTGATTTGGCCTAGAAATGTAGATCTTAAAATTGTTCTTTCATGTATGCAAAGTCTTAATAGATTTGGTTGTTTAAGAAACTTGATTAATCAGTAGACATTACTTCATATTTCTTATCCATCAGCTATAGTTGATATATGGTCGCTAGTCTTACAGAACTGCTCAGCATAAGCTTCTAGCTGGATATCTATATTGACGTGATCGAAACTCACTACATTCCTTTTGCTTTCTTTATTTATGTCTGACAATATTTTAAATGCTATCAGTCTGTTAATAAAACCACAACAACATTAAAATATTTCCAGATCGCGGCGCGTCCCGGCTCGCACAAAATGCGCTGTCTCTACCGCGTGGTCTTCATGCCGACGTCAGCTGCTGAACTGGCGCAGCGGGACCTGGCCGCCCTGGACTACTTATACCTGCAGTGCTGTAACGACGTCGCCCAGGAGCGGTTCGCGCCGGAATTACAGCCTGAGGTCGCCCTCAGGCTCGCGGCTCTGCATATGCACCAACACGCCCTCGCTAACAATCTCGCCTGCCAAGTTGACTGTTAAGGCTGTCGAGTGAGTATTTTTCAACATTTTATGGATGTGGTCAAGTGTTTTGATTTTGATTTCCTACGATATATACATCTGAAAACTTACTAAGACTCATTCCTATATTGTGTTTCGTATTTAGCTTATGTGTAAATATTAAGAGGATTTATCATTACAGCAAAGATATCAAGATCTGAACTAATGATATTAGCTGTTTAGATCTTATTCAAACGATTACAACACCGACGCAACGGTTGGTTTCACGGTTACATGAATCCGATGCCTTAACCATATACACCTCTGAGTTATAAACTTCTGAATCCTTCCATTTCCAGGAGAGAGTTTGGCCTGGAGCGGTTCGTGCCGAGCGGGCTGCTGGAGAGCATGAAGCGCAAGAGTTGCGGCGCCTCGTCGCGCACTTCCTCAAGCTCAACTCGCAGATGACCGGCAGCCAGCGGCAGCTCACGCAGTTACAAGTAAGTTCACATGGGAGAGTGTCAGGAAACATTTTAGTGCTTTCAGAGACAAGACTAATAGCCCAGTTACTAAAGGCGGAGATGTAAAAATTGCTAGGAAAATTGTTCTGTAGTTAACAAGCAGAAGAACTGATAATTACGTATGTTCTTAGTCTAGTATATGGACTGAAACCCCGTGAAGCCACTTCCATTCATATAAGTCGAGTTTCGGGGTACCGTGAAGTAATATCCCAATATTAACAAGAAGCTATCTTCGCTGTACAGTATGGAACTGGTTGCACACCTACTTTATTTGGCAATCATGTACTTGCAGGCGTCTATTCAGCAGATAAGCTAATCAGCTTATCTTCTAACCAGCCTAACCAGGCACATTGAATTGTACTGTGGTAGAGTTAAACAATATTGCGCAAATACCTACTGATGTAGCTCGTTCTTCTCGTCATTCAATAAAATGTATCTAATTAAAAGTACGATGTTTCAGGCGAAGCTGCACTACCTGGACATCGTGTCTGGGCTGCCGAGCTACGGCGCCAAGTGCTTCAGCAGCAGCCGGCCCGAGCGCGTGCTGCTCGTGTCGCCGCGCTTCGGGCTCAGTCAGATCGTCGGCCGCGGCGGCTCTGTGGTCAGTGTCTGTGTATAGTGTACGAAGGAGGATGACCTTACTAAGATTATGTTTTCTTTAGTGCTTTACTAGGACACTTCTTAGTAGGACTTTCACAGCAATTGCTTTTGAAAATAAGTATATGAAAAGTTATTTGTATTAGGACCTGTGTTAAAGCTGTCTAAAACGGCGTAGACTTTATGTATTACTATTTTATCTATTCTCAATGCGTGTTTTGTTATCACCAACCATATCGCTCGCTTATTTAGATTACGTTAATTTGACATTCTTCAGTCACGTGACTGAAGAATGTAATCTTAGGAATATATTAATGAATGAATTCCAGCCTCAAGCAATCGCCTCTCTGGAAGAAGTGGAAGGCATCAGAGTCAAACGCGAGTGTGCCGCCAGCGCGGACGTGGCTATTTTTCTACAGAGGGACAGGGTCCTCGCCCTCTAATGGATGAGAGGGATGCGGCAGAGATGCCCTTGTTATTGCTGGGTAAACTACCTCTTAATTTTCACATCATAAGCCAATCACTCTATTTTTAGGCAAAGATCTGTTTTAAAATGATTGGCATTTAGTTAAAATAAATTGAGGTTTCTTATCATTTTCATGTTATAATTTAATAAGAAATATTTTGTGTGTTTTAGATATTACCGTCTAGCGACCGGTCGAGATCTTAATGTTGAGTTAGAACGGGAACCGATGACAGAGGATATAGGTAAATAAGAATAGTTTTATTCCACAATAATTATATAATCATCATTATAACGAACCTCCATTTTGTAAACCATCTCCTTCACAAGAGCCTACTTTTGTACACAGATTTTATCACATTGTATGGTTACTTAAAATTGGTTCGCTTCATCTCTTACAGCCCCACCATACCTGTCGCAACACAACGTGGTGCCGGCAAAATGGAGCTATCTGCATTACGACGATCCCAACGTTTTATCTAAAAAGCATTACGCGATCTTCAGCATGCCGCCGCCATACCACTCCACGCCGGACCAGAGCAAATCTAATCTGGATTCCAACATGAACAGTAATATCACAAACAAAAATAGCAACAACTCCAGTCCTCTCACTGGATACGAACCCAAGAGTGGTCTCCTAGGACATGACGTCCACTTCGAGAAATGCAAGAGAAGCGATGACTTCAGACTTTTCGATCCAAACGATGCATGCTATCTGGACGATGGCATGGGCTTTGATCTTCAAAGCGTTTTGTCTATGGAATTATTGGAGAACGCGAGCAATAATCCGAGGTTAGTAGAAGCGAAGAATGAAGCAGTGTTGAGACGAGTGGCAGAGATGCAGAAGTTAGTCGAAAATTCTGAGCAATATTTGACTGAGCACTGTGATGTTTATGGCGAAGATATATACCGTGATGGCATGATTAGAGACGAATTTGTTGGTAAAGAAACTAGTGTTGATCACGTTGAAAGCGACACTGAATCCAATAATAGTAGAATGTCGTCTGCTGACGATGCGCCTGGCATACTTAAACATAGCGATTCACTGTTACTTCTAACAGAAACTATAAACCAAGGTCTTAATGGCTTGAATGTACAAGAGACTCCGAAGGAAACTAATAATGTTGCTTTAACAACACGACAGTCGCAAGGTCTTAGTGCTATTTTGAATAATTGCGGACTAACTGATGCTCTATTAGCTTTGAATAATGATCTTTGCCACTCAGAAAGCGATAATGATTCTTTGTATACACCAACAAATAGTCCAATACGTAGACATCAAAATAAAACCACGAATAAAGCAGTACGAACCAGTTTTGGTCTTCATAGTCCCGACAATACTCAAGATACGAAAGAACCCAATCTAAAAGAATATTTAAAACAACTCCGAGAAAAGAGTAACAAAGAAGAAACTGCTGCGGCAGAATATCCTTTCTATTACCAAGAGAGCTTAGTTGATAATGACGTCGAGCTTATAGATTTAACACTTATCCCTCCTCCACAAACGCCAGATGAATTAGACAGTGCTACACAAGTGCCTCAAATTCTACCAGTTGTTCCCCTTCCTTTGCTGATAAGGAAGGCTCGCAGGAAACCCTGACAGGGGCACCAAAACAGAACTAGAAGAATTTATAGCTAATGTTACTATACAACCACCAACGGTGAAAGTCACTCCTGCAATCGAGTTAACACCCGAAGAAATAATGTCATACATCATTCCACCGCCCCGGGCTCAAATGCTTCCACATTAGATAGAGATCAAGTAAGCTATGTAAATCAAACACAAATATTAGAAGCTAGGGGCAAAATGCAATTGAAAATATAAAGCCTTCAAACGGTGATGTAGTAAAAGGGCAGTTAAGCGTTAGTGAAATTAGAAATATGTTCGCAGCAAAGACTTTGAGTGAAGCGAGAAATAGTTTGTTACTTAAAGATAAGAACAAGACTTCTTCGCAAACTAAATCTGATTCTCCTAAGGGCAAAAGAAAAAGTATATCGGGAGATAAACAATCTAATGGAAACGCGCATGTGATTGAATATCCAACCGTAGAACGGAAAGGAATGTTCTCGTGTTGTAGCAAAGATAAAAATAAAAACGATGAAAATAATGAAGAAACTGAAAAAGTGGAAACTCAGATACAAAATTCAGACTCTATGCCAGACGTTTGTGAAATAAGACCGCCGCCCAGAAGAAAAAACTCTGATGTCAAGAAACCGCCGGAAAGACCTCCGAAGACGCCGCCCACACCTGCGCCGAGACCTCGATCTAACTCTTTCACCTGCCTCAACAACGAATTAACCGCAGTAGAGATCAGGAGTAATCACTTTAGTACCCTGAACAATAGGAAATTGAACTACAAAGTAATTTGCGACATCAATGAGCAAGCGATGCAAGCGCCGCAGCTTCCTCCAAGACTAGAAAATAAAGTCCTCTCTCCACCACCGCCTTTGTTGCTACCCCCCAAGAAACCACCACTACCTCCGGTACCAAGCATCGAGGTTCTTCGGATGAAGAACTCCCAGAAACAATCACCGATTAGGAAATCCGGAACAGCGGTTGGCGAGCATCGGTTCTCCCCACTTCCAACGTAACTTGAACACGTATAGAAATCTAGAAAATGAGAACCGAGTAGACGAAGAAATACTGATCAGATCAACCCCAAATTACAGCTCAATGACGCTGCAGAACCGTCACGTAAGGTCTAACTCGGAGACGAAAAACACCATACTGAAAAACAAGGAGATGTCAACAGCTCTATCTCTGTGCTCTCCTCAGATGAACAGGAGATTTAGCAACCGACCTGACCTTCTAAACGGTGCTCCATGCGACCAGAAAGTGTTCAGTCCACCGCCTGATCGTAAATCTTTCACAGCCAGTCCTACTCCGAAGGTGAACCACGTGCGGTTCAAAGATGACGTAGTAGACGATATCCCTACCCCGCCGTCACCGCCTACTGTGAAGTTCCCGGAGTTCCAGGCCGGGAATAACGGTCATGTGTCGATAGAGAACTTGCTGTGCAAAACGGAAGTGGCGGTGGACGGGCTGTTGCAGCGCTTGCACCAGGTGGCGCAGAAGTGCTCACATCAGCACGCACACGGCGGTGGAGAGGATATTGACGAGATAAAATTCCAGGTGAGTTGGATTATTAAAAGATTTTTATATTTTATACTCCATGAGATGACTAGCAAATCCTGTAGGTGTATAAGCTGGCATATAATAAAAGCAACAACACCAAGAACGTTACTTTACATGGTACTATGTGGTGTGCAAACTGTATATTTATGAAACTCCAATAAAAATGCCTTACAATGATTAATAACTTTCAGCTTAACATCCAATAAAGTACGTATGTTGTCCAGTTATTTTACTAGATATTCAAATATCCTCTCGCAGCTTTAGTTATAGTTTAACAATAACTTATTCTTGATTGGTGTTGCAGCGTGCCCGCAGCGAGCTAACGTCGTGCGCGGTGTCGCTGGTGGGTGCGTCGCGTGCGCTGGTGGGCGCGCTGGGGGGCTCGGCCGCCGGACCCCCCGCTGGACCCCCCGCCGCTCCCCCCGCCGCCGCGCTCGCTGACTGCCTCACGCCGCTCAGGAGACTGTCCGACCTGGCACAGGTATGCAGATCATAATATTTAAGGTTATTTCGTTTTTATTCTAGATAAAATGTAGGCGATACTCCAAAGTTAAAAGTTCCAATTACTTTATTAAAGTCTCTAACACTTTTGTTCAGTAAATTTTGTGTAAATGTAGTGCTCCATAAATCAATGCTGGTACATTCAACAAGGTATTTTGACCTCTTTCTTTTTACATTTTGCCCTTTCCAGGCTCTCGGTCGGCACACGTCATCTCCACTCCAGACCAGAAACTTGGTTTTGAGAGTGCACGACGTGACAGCGGCCTTCAAAGAACTAGCCGGTGCTGAAATGGCTCAAATCATTCACGAGCACAACGCGAAGAAGACACAAGGCCAGGGCCAGGACACCAGCTCTACGCTGGAGGGTCAGCTGGCGCTGCGGGCCGAGTGCCTCGCTAACGTGCTGGCAACGCTTCTCAGAAGCTTAAGGGTATTTTCTCCATAATTTAGCGCGTAAAATAGAACATAGGCAATGGCAGCTGTTTGCGGCTTCGTTGGTAAACAATATCGTCTGTATGATATAGTAATTTAAGTTATATAGTTTTTGTTGAAAAATATAACCGTTACTAAAATGAGACCAAATAAAATTAGGTACGTTTTTTTTTGTGTGTAGAAAATTTAAATGTAGTTGGCAACACTTGTGTTAATTTTAGTTGTAGTGATGTAAATTTTAACATTCGTTCACTGTTTATCTTTGTTATCAGTTATTGTGGCGTCTTTTTATTCGGATGAATGGTTTTAACCAGGTTCGTGGCAAAAAATTGCGACGCAATTAAACGTCTCAAATGCCTTGTTAAATATTCAATATTCAGAAAACAAACTAATTGATTGGAAATGTATAACTCACTGAGATGATATTAGTATTAAATAACTGGAAATAAATAATTAAATTATTAAAAAACCTAATCTCAACAACTTACGTTTAAAGTAAAATAAACACTTCAAAGTTTGGGCACTGCTACGCCAGAATCTCGTTAAACATTGTTAAAATCCAATACAGAACGATTAGACGGTAGCTCCGTTTATGACTTCTATATTAAAAGTGTTACCATAGTTATTAAATAATTTTACCAATACATATCTATTTACACGACATTTGTGTATATTTATTCTTAAGGATGTGTGATCGGAGGTGCAAAATTTCTTAATCTTACCGCCTCATCTATAAACTTAATTAAATTGTGTTAAACATTTTTGTCTCTCTCTCTTATGTCAAATGATCTGAGAGTGAAAAAGACAACGACAATTTGATTACCGATTAAAAATGTTTATAGATAAGGCTTTTAATGTCTAACTAACCATATCTATATAAATACACTCCATTAACCAGTATAAACATGCGATTAAAGTTGGTGTTGCTAGCTGTTAAAATTTGTTCTTCGATGTTGCCAGTATTCGGTAATGCTGATATTCATATATTGGTGCTATTTTGAATGAGAATGTGTAAATTTTTTCAAATTGTGATATTGTTGCGTTGGTACCCCATTATGTTTTTTTTATCGCAATGAATAGTTCGTAATGTGCACCAGTGATTTGAAACTTACTTAAGACATTTATGTGAATTTGCCCGCGTTAAACTTTTATTACGAGCCGGGATATGAATTATTCTCAAAATATATAGCATCTACTTCATTAAAACTCGAGAAACTAAACAAATTATTCATCCTTTCACAGATGGACGGCCATATAAAATTCTGATCTATACTTTTAAGTTAAATAAACATCTCAAGCGCGGCGTCCACGCAGTTATCTATACTTAATAAAATTCATAGATTTTCCGTGTCTGTAAATGAATAGTTAAATAAGTTTATTTTCACAATGCAGTAATCTTAGTCAGGGATACGCATAAATCTCTTACCGCCTGTTGAGTACAATTTTACCTTTTCTGTTGTTCCAAAGCTTTTTAATAGGCCAAAGACAAGATTTTCTATATATTTTATTTTTAACACATTTTTTATTTTTAATTTACGATCATTCCTTCCTTGGCTTTTATACTTGGCATAGACAATCAGATTTTATTATTCGACAAATGTAAAAATAAAAAATAGATTAAGTTTTGTCGGTTTGGTACACAGCGTCCGTATTGTGAAATTAATATATTCAGCGTTTAAAGCATACTTATAGATTGTAAACTTATTAGGGCTTACTTCATTTTATTAATAATTCTTCATAAGTGTATTTAAATTTGCAATTACTATGTAATTTCTACACCATAGTGCCAATATTTCGTTGCATGTACGTATATGCTTCCATATATTATGTAATATGCAAGTCATTACGTGGAAAAATAAAATAAAATTACAATTATGTTCATAAAAATTGTGTATTAACGCCATCTATCGATGCTTAGGCGAACTACGTTGAAATGTGTACCAGATGACAAAACTATTGAATATGTATAAAAATAATTAAATGATATACAAACTAACATTGTATCACACTCCATTTATTTATTGTTCTGAATAACATATACAATGCATTTGATGTAATAAACTATATGAAAATAATATAAATCATGTTTTATTTTAAAATACCTTTTGCGCCTGAACTGCGTTTGATTACACTAGGTTCGGCAGACTAGATGGAGAGCTGATAGACATTTTTGAGAAAGTGTTTAGAGGCAATGAAAACATTGTTAAAAACTTGACAATATCGAATAATGTAATGATAAAAACTATATCATTCGTTTTTTTAAAACGCCGACAGTCCTAGCCAAGAACCGAATGCGTTGATTTTGACAAAATACCTAGTCTTGCCATAAATATTGTAATAAAGAAAAAGAAAATTGTTAACTGCAAATAACATTTATTACTTTTACAGTGTGTCAGTTTAATACATAAATATAAAACAATTAAAAATATAAAAGCTTATTCGAAGTGGTCTCCATTGGCTGCAATACAGTCCTTTAAACGATGAGGCCAGTTATCAATAGAAGCACGCACTCTTTCCATGGGAAAATTCTTCACTGCCAATCGTATAGATTGTTTTAGGGACTCCAAATTATCATGGCGTTTAGAGCAAGCTGTACTCTCTAAAACTGACCACAAATCATAATCCAGCGGATTAAGATCGGGACTAGACGACGGCCAGTCTTCAGCTCTGATGAAGTCCGAAACGTTCGATTCCAACCAAGACTGCGTGGACCGAGCTTTATGACCCGGCGCCGAGTCTTGCTGGAAGGACCATACTTGGTTATTGAACATGGTGATGTTAAGGGGCTTAACTACCTTCTCAAGAATGGTATCTTGATACACTTGTGCCGATGTTTTGATACCTTTTTCACAAAAATATGGCTCAGTCACTCCTTCATAGCTAACACCCCACCAAACCATCACTGAAGTCGGATAATGTCCACGTTGCACTCTGTCGACTAATTGGGAAGCTTCCTTAGAGCTTTGAGCATAAATACGGTCATTTTGTTTGTTAAAATGTTGCTCAATTGTAAAAATTTTCTCATCCGTAAACAAAATTTTTCTGTGACCTCCCTTTGCGTACCGCTTCAGTAGTTGTTTCGATTTTACCACCCTATTCTTCTTTAAATTATCAGTTAAGAAATGGCCAGTGCGTCTCTTATAGGCTGCAAGTCCTAAGTCATCTTTTAAAATACGCGACATGGTTCTAGGTGCTATCTTCATTTCCCGAGATAAAATCTTTTGCTTTCGGACAGGATTTCTTCGAATTCTTTCCCTTACTGCTTTGACCACCTTTTTCGTACGAACACTACGTGGACGGCCAGATCTTTTCTGTCACAAACAGAGGAGGTCTCATTGTACCTATTAATAGCCCGGTACACAAACATTTTACTAATACCAAGTGTATGGAGAGTTTTAAAATTGCATTTGGCTCCATACCTACTTTGTGTAATGCTATCACAGCGATTCGGTTCTCTTTATCACCCCACACCATTTTAATATCGCAAAATATTTTACAATGTATTGGCGCCAAAATGAGAAAACACAATGAACAATCGTATAAAAATGACAGATTCGAAATTCAAATGTAATATTTTTTTATAATTAAGTGTAACAGTATTTATGGCCAGACTAAGTATATCGTTACACACTTCGAAGTATCGCTAATAAGTATTAAATTCTGCGAAGTAGTGACATACGACAAACTAAAAAGGAAAGAGCTATTTTTTATTTCTTGAAATATAACTGCAAACATCTGACAAAAGTTACGATCCAGTAAAATTTTTATTTTTTCAACTCTTAATTTAAAGATATTAAAATTATAAATTCTTCAAACACATTTTATTTAAAAAAAGATTATCTGCATAATCGTATTCAAGCTTTTTAACCATATTTTTCCTTGCCTCAAGTACTTCCAAAAATGTCTTATCAACTCTTAGACTCTATTAAGACATTAGAAATAACAAGTAAGTATGTTAAATTCCTCATCAGCCGCCTTAACCGATGCGAGACTCTGTGTAAATGTTGGTAAGGTGTTTTGAAGGTCCTGTTAACATTACATAGATGACCTAAGAGTGCAGCAGCTAACTCATCACGCAAAAGCCCGGTCGGTTTAATTTCTTTAATCTATTGCGTTAAAATTGAGTAAACAATGTGAACCAACGGAAGGTCGCTTTGCCTCTAATTCGAGAATTATTATAAATATAGGTGCCGCACAGACGCTGTTAT
>NW_023594162.1:0-16064 GCF_014839805.1 Manduca sexta
CTTCTATACAAGAACTTAGTCAATTATTCAAACCGCAACATTATACGACGTTTATGAATTGTGTTAAGAAGATGTGCGGCTTCAATGATGAGACTGGGTTTGTTCAAACTATAAGCATACCATCTAGACTGAGACCCAGTGTACTAGGTTGCATTGAAGTGTTATACACCGAAATGATAATGGGACATGGAAGTCAAGCTTATAAAGAGGCTTTAAAAAAACAACTGGATGAATTTAAATTATTAATCGAAATAAATTGGGAATGGGAAATTTCTTCCAATGCCGAAAAAACTCGTAAACGCAACCTAATGACGAAAGAAACGATGATGCCCCTTGATGAAGATATACGAAAAATAACAGAAAAAATCCACGAACTTGAAAAAAGTTATTCGGAACAATTAAAAAATGATGCCACTGTTTTAAATTATGAAAATTTGTGTGAAGTCACAATTGCACATATAATAGTGATGGATAAGAAAAGGGCTGGAGATGTAGCTGAAGCTGAACTTTGTTTTTATTTAAACAGGAAGGATGAAGAAACACCTTCCAAAGTTCTTGAGCTGCTATCGCAAGAACAAAAGGAAGCGATTGATCAGTTAGATATCTTTATGATCCCCGGAAAGAAGACTCGCTCAGTTCCTGTATTGCTAACAAAACAGATGCGAAGAAATATAGATTTTATTGTTGCGAATCGGAAATTGGTCAGTGTTGCCGACAACAATCCTTTACTTTTTGCTAGACCACTAACCTCTCGCCCATTTGATGGTGGAAAATGCCTCAACAAAATAAAGAGTATGTGCAAATTAAAGAATCCTAAAATGCTTACATCTACCGGTGTAAGGCACCACGTAGCAACGATGTCTCAGTTGCATGCAAAGAAAAACGATCAATATACTGAACATTTGGCGGGATTTCTGGGCCATGATCTTGCAGTTCACTCAACTAACTATAGATTACCTTTACAAGTGATCCAAAAGGTAAAAATTGGTTCATCTCTAATGGAATGTTTTCGTACTTTTGGATCGGGATCATTAATTGATATATGCTGTAATACTTCCGACTCATATTTATGATGTTTCAGATAATGGCGGGTGAAATTAATGACACGATTTTTGCATAAATACAAGCATTCCTTCGAACCTACTTCCATTTCTTCTGTAGATACTTCGACTCTGGATGTTCAGGTCGATTGTTTTGCAAATCTGAACTCAACTCTTTCGAATCAGGCTCAGCCTAAAAAGAAGAAAAACATGCTACGCATAAACCCTAAATTGCAATTAATCTAAGGGCAGCGAAACCTACGTGTAAAATTAACACAACAAATAAAGTATCTTTGACCCGCACTACTTATGGGCTTTGTTCGTAACATGACAACAAACTAACTAAAAAAACAAATATGCAAATAAGGCTCTAGACAGACGGACTGCATTTCAACTGCACCCCTACTGATAATTTGCAGTTTGAATGCAGTCAGTACGACTGCAATAAAACTGCAAATGAAGTGTACAGTCCGATTGCAGTCGGTGTGCAGTTGGCATGCAGTTCCAACGACTTCTAATGACAACTACAGTGTCAAAAATGTTGTAACCATTTTAATGTTGTAACCATTTTAATATATTTTTTTGTGCGCGTGTGTGCGCGCGTTTGTGTGTGTGTGTGTGTGTGTGTGTGTGCGTATGCGTGTGAGCGCGCGCGCGTTGTGTGTGTGTGCGCGCGAGCGTACGCGTGTGTGTGAGTATGTGTGTGTGAGTGTGTGTGTGTTTGCGTATGCGTGTGAGCGCGCGCGTTGTGTGTGTGTGCGCGCGAGCGTACGTGTGTGTGTGAGCGTGCGTGCGTGCGTCCGTGAATGTGTGTGTGTGTGTGGGCGTGCGTGCGTGGGTGCGTGTGTGTGCGTGCGTATGTGTGTGTGCGCGCGAGCGTACGTGTGTGTGTGTGTGTGTGTGTGTGTGTGTGTGTGTGTGTGTGTGTGTGTGTGTGTGTGTGTGTGTGTGTGTGTGTGTGGGCGTGCGTGCGTGGGTGCGTGTGTGTGTGTGTGTGTGTGTGTGTGTGCGTGTGTGTGTGAGCGTGCGTGCGTATGCGAGCGTGCGTGTGTGTGTGAGCGTGCGTGCGTGTGTACGTGAGTGTATGCGCGCGCGAGTGAGCGTGCATGCGTGCGTGCGTGAATGCGTGTGTGTGTGCGTGTGTGTGAGCGTGCATGCGTGCGTGCGTGAATGCGTGTGTGTGTGTGCGTGTGTGGGCGTGCGTGCGTGAGTGAGGGCGCGCGCGCGCGTGTGTGTGTGTGTGTGTGTGTGTGTGTGTGCGCGCGCGAGCGTGTGTGTGTGAGCGGGCGTTCGTGCGTGCGTGAGTGTCTGCGCGCGCGAGCGTGCGTGCGTGCGTGCGTGAAAGCGTGTGTGTGTGTGGGCGTGCGTGCGTGGGTGCGTGCGTGCGTGCGTGAATGCGTGCGTGTGTGTGTGGGCGTGCGTGCATGCGTGTGTGCGTGCGTGCGTGTATGTGTGAGTGTGTATGTGTTTGCGTATCTACGTCCAATTATTAATGATAATTATTACTTATACAAGAAAAAATACCTGATCATTATTCTCACTTAGCTTGGAAAAAGATGGTTCTAAAGGAAAAATGTCCGGAGAAGAATCATGTTTTTCTAAAAGAGACATTTTCCAAAATATTTTGTTATCTGGATGATCTCTAATCTGAAAGATTTTTTTTTTATATATTTATAAAAATAATAAGTAAGTTAATAATTGTTTGTACCTATAATATTGACAATTACATCTGATAGAGGAACAAGGCTCATTGAGTCATCACGAGATCGATTAGAAGAATCCGGGTCAAAATCTGAACCGTCACTGGAGGAAAAATCCTGATTATCAGTCTCGGAATCTATTTTTCGGCTTTTAGTAAACTTGTGACATGCTCTGATTCGGTATTTTCGAGGAGGTGTCTTTGGTTCCGCAGTTTCGTGGTTACATAATAATTTAGGACTATCTTCTATCATCTGAAAATAAAAATATTTATTATAACTTACACTAAAGAGCATTACAATACTACGGAAAATTTATACTTACGGGTACCTAAATAACTCACGTTTATGTTAGCAAACTTATTCAATCTATGGTATACATACTAATTAATAATTAGATAAATAACTAGATCATAATTTTAAAATATGTTTTACCTGATCAAAGCACATAGGTTCAATTAAATTTAAATCTGATAGGGAGACTCTTTCAATATCGCCAACATTTACCAACGATGATATTCCCGATATGTCTATATTCGAGATTATCCTTATCTTACTATTTTCTCGTGAATTTGTCTGTAAAAAAGAGGAATTTAATTTTTTTAGGGCCAGTTCACACTAAAACCGGTATTTTGTGCATCGAATGACACATAATTTTTTAAAATATAAGTAGTTTTGAAATTATGACGGAACGAATGAAAATCCTTACACACATACATACACTTATCACCTAACTATAGACTGTCAAAATTATAACCCTCCAAGATAAATAAACCTTCAAACTGCATCTAAATCGATCCATTCATTTCGAAACTACCTTGCTACATACACAGGACACACGTTAACCGTACCTATTGGAAATAGAAAGTTTCCTTACTTTAAGGGGGTAGGATACTTTGTAGGTACATTCAACAAAGTATTCTTAATTATTACCTGCATATCGCCATCATATATAGGTAAGTTTGATGAATTTGTTTCAGATTCGGATTCTTCAACTATTGCGTCATCACGTAGTATATCTGTTTTAGTACCTGAAAATGGTTGAGGGGCTGAATCTTTTCTTTGGTATAACTCAGAGCGGGCGCACACTAAGTGATTTTGATCCGATGACTTTTGTATTGGTGCCGAGTACCTCGCTAACGCAGGAGTGAATTCGCGCGAAACGATTCGCGGCGAATACGCCCCTTCTGGACAAGCTCTCAAAAAATAAAACCAAAACCTACGTAGCTGTAGGTAGATAAACCTTAAGAAGTTCTAATATAAATTTTAAAACGTGTAAATATCTATAAGCAAAAATAATATATCACCTATCAACAATTATTATTAGTGTCGTAGGTATTTGTTATTGATTCTATTTGCCAAATATTCAATTTATAAATTACTACAAAAGTACCTATATAAAGTTCTTACTTACTTGTGTCGTCCATCTCCTGAACAAAAATAATAAACAAAAATCGTAATATTTTTCCAAATACACGTCGTCCAACTTGTCGAAAACCTTGATGCACGGGACACAAAATCCGACTGAGCTAGGCCAACTTCTTTGGAACTCGCTAAGTCGCGGGCACACTTTCTATCTCATTTTAATATAATACTTCCGTTTCGTTTTTGCATTATTACCGCGTTATTCAAAAAGCAAGAATCCGCGGCAAATGTTGATCAAGCAAAGTTTATATTGATCAACAAAAGTATCCTCAGTGTAAAAAAAAAGACTGTTAAAAGATCAACAATTACCGTTACAGTCGTTGACGAGCTAAAAACTTTACGGCACACTTACGTATAGCATCGTAAGAAGGAGGAATCATGTAAATCAAAATTAGCACGATAAACCCAAAAGTTCCTTAGTAATAGGCGGGTAAAGGTGGATCAACAATTAATGCGGATTTCAGCCTGATCAACGATGGCCGAAAGGAGGACTATATATATATATATATATATATATATATATATATATATATATATATATATATATATATATATATAATTGTACTTTTATTATGCTGATTAATAAAAAATACACTTATAAAAACAATTGTTTTATTGTAGGGTTCCATCAAGTATTTTGCTTCCCAAAAGGGTTCCGTCATTTAAAAAGTTTGAGAACCACTGATATATATATATATATATATATATATATATATATATATATATATATATATATATAATATGTCTCTTTTATTCACACGAGATCTACATCTATTTTACGTTTCTTGAGCGAGAAAATAATTGCTAGTACCTCGCTATGTTGTCTGCGGTACGTGCCTTAAGCACTTACTACAGTAGCAGCTTTTAAACTAATGCAAGGGCCCAGTGAAAGCAAAAAACGAAGCGAAACCCCTTGCGGAGCAAAAACAAAATTACATCAAGGGCCAAGGCCTCGGCGGAACATAACATTTCGTAGGTAAGATGCTAAAAAATGTAAGGCGATGCTCTGGACAGTTACTCGCAGAGTTCGGCCCCCCTTGTGACCTAATGGCACCACTGCTTAACAAGCCTTATGTAGGATTTATTTTACATATACATATAGCTGAAGTACAATTAATTCCATAGTTAGGGAAATACCACTCACAAATATGAATGATTCATGTGTAACAGGAAATTTTTTATAAATATTTTCTTAAAACTTTTCCTTATTGATTCATAAAACATAAACAGTTAGAATTAAAAGAATACATTTTATCAATCTAAAAAAAGACTTATTTGGGAATATTTTAACATCATTGGTCACAATATTACTTGGCAGTAGATCATTTGTATGTAAGCTTCCAGCTGGATTGATGGTATGCACCACCACATCTATTTTTGCCCTAGCATTATGAAAGACACATGTTTTTTTGTTAAGTGGTGAGTTTTAAGTAAGAACTTTGAAGATTTAGTTTATATGTATGTAAGATGTAAGATCAGAAGACAATTTTACATATTTTTATGAAAATGTACCCATAAATGGCAATTTTTTTTGCTATTTGCATCACAATTGTCTGGCAGATAATTTTAGAAAAAAATATATATGATTTTCAATATTTTGTATCCAGTCAGATAATGTGTTACTATTTTTAAATTGTATTCAGTTATATAATAGAATAAGGCAGGATAGTAAGCCCTGATCAAATGTGTCTACATTATTAGCAACACATATTAACATAATCTTTTGTTGATGGACTACTTATAATATGTATATTATAATTGTTTATAATTTCTTATCTAACTTTGTGGACGGGAAAACCTATTACTGGCATGTTTTATTTTATGTTAAGATTGTGGCTTCATACCTAATTATTATTCAAGAAGTTTTCTGGTATATAAGAAAATATACTATGAGATTAAGAGTTATTATTATTTATAAAATAACATTTATGAGCCAATGGATGCATTAGTTTAACTTAAAATATGTGACATTACTTAATCTTATCTATATATATAAAAATGAATCCCTATTTCCCTTGGTCACGCCATCACGCGTGAACGGCTGGATCTATTTCACCATTTTTTTTGTTGTGTTTGTTATTGTCAGGAGAAGGTTTTTATGAAAGAAAAAATTCAAAAAATTGCGCGGAAATTAAGAAAATTTAAGAAAGCTTAACGAAAATATTAATTTTATATAACTGTCAGCGATACAGAATGCGCGCTGCAAATTCATAGTTAAGACGGGACAATGTCTGTCGGGTCAACTAGTTTAGTATAAATATTCCAATCATTTTATTGATTCTGACAAATATGTCATGAAATTGAATAAAAGGGATGTGAATTAAAGATATGAAATATATATATAAATACAGGATAGAAAATAGCAGCATTAATAGCATAATATGAAAAAATCCAATGGCCTTATCATTGCAGGTCACACAACTGAATTATCCTCCTTTCTGATTTTAGTCGTGGACATTTTTATTTATTTAATTAAAAATCACATAAATTAAAATGAAATCTAAATGTCAATGGGATAACATTTTAAAATATTACAAATTTAAATCCTTAGTTAATCCAAAGTGATTACTTCAAATATGTAGTGATTGCTTTAAATACTATAACAAAGTAAAATGTTTTACAAATTTTACATATTTATGATATTCAATTTTTATTATTTTGTATCACACAAAATTTTATATCATATAGATATGTTATTATCTCAGGAATATGCAAGTATTTAATGAGAAAATAAAACTTTTTGTTATTGTTTTGTTTTCTGTATTTTAGTAGGCATAATATTTCTCTACCACATCACTATATAGCTTTGTTTTAAAAAAAAAATCATATTTGATATACCACTGCAATACTTTGTGGATTGTTAACACAATTCCTTGGCATTCATTTCTCACAGCAGCCAGTAGACAAAACTACGCCAGATTATATATGCGATACACGTAATAGATTGTTTAGCGCCGGCCTAAGGCATATAGAAGTAGAAGTTAATTTATCTATTGCACTTACCTCATGTGTTCAATAGTATACTTTTGTTCAAAGTGATCACTTAGTGGATCCTTCGGAATGAAAGCCATAACTTTTTGCCAACCATTGTCGATTTCCAAAGTGTTCTCAATGTTGTACAGTGATCCTATTGGAAGTTTCCTCAATTCTAGATTTCTATCCATTGTTTACAAGTTCCACAACAACAATCGGTACTATGTAACACTAATATTGAAGTAATATTAAGCTTAATCTTATCAATTTTTTTCTAGTATTTTGTCTAGTAGGTTTCTTCTCTTTCCAGCCAAGAGAATTATATTACAAATATTTATCCAAACCAGCAACAATACACATTAACACATGACTGACAGAATGCCTGACGACTAATGACAAGTTTGACGCAGTGTTACCATTTAAGATTTTGATGTTACATTATTACATTTTTCTCATCTTTAAAAGGCTGATTATATAAACTGGCAACCTCTCTGTACCGGTACGGCAGCGTTCCGAGATCCTAGTTTCGAATCACAGGTCGGGGGAACTGATATTTGGGTTTTTAGTTGTTCTCACTTCTCAGTATCAGCCCGGAGTCTGGAATTCTTGTCCGATATGGCGATAGGCTTGCTCCCTATCACATCATGGTTCGAAAGACACTTGGCGAAAAATGGGTACCCTGGTTACGCCACTGCATACCCCTTGGAGATAAATGCGTGTGTGTCATTTGTAAATACATATTTTTTGTAATGACATACGTTCTGTCAGCGCTAAAAGAGATAGTGTTGGCTGTTAATTGGTCAAGTCAGAAAAATAAAATATGTACCGACTCACTACAATCGTGATAATTAATTTTAACTGAATGACGAGGCATGGCAAAGGTCATGTTAAGATTAAACACGCAGTAATAAAACATACAATATGAATAAACATATTTCATTTATTTTTTGGTTAGGTATGCACATATTATATGTATTCAAACAAAATGACCGAATTTTTATTGCGACTTGATTTCAATTCTGGTTAGATGGTAAATGTGTTAAAAGTTCTTGCGTTTGGTTCAATCTCTGACGTGCACTAATGCGTCTCCATAACACGGGGCATTCTGTATTTTCGCATTTCATTACTTGACTATGTCCACAACAAGATTCGCAGATCTGAAACAAAACTTTGCATATACTAATGCTAATAAAACCGTCTCTTTAATACCTGATAATATCTGACCTCTCAAATCACAGGAAAAACCTTTATTGAAAAAGAATACACTACGCAAATTAATAAATTTATTCAGGGTCTGTTTCCAAATATGACATCAATATTACATTTTATTGTGAATATTACATTTTAACGGTGAAGGAAAACATCGTGAGGAAACCTGCACATCTGAGAAGTTCTCTATAGGAATTTCGAAGATGTGTGAAGTCTACCAATCCGCACTAGGCCAGCGTGGTGGACTAAGGCCTAATCCCTCTCAGTAGTAGAGGAGGCCCGTGCTCAGCAGTGGGCAAGTATATAATACAGGGCTGATATTATTATTATTATTGTTTTAATTAGTTTATTATTATTAAAATAACCTTTGATCTTCAAGTAATATAAATTATTAATTAGTTTTCCATATGATAAAGAGTTTTTATTGTCTTATATAAATCAACGTGAAAACCAATGAGTAAATTGGCCCAACGACAAATAAAAACATATTCTCTTAGTATTGCCAGATTTGTTTTGTATAATTCTAAAACATTGGCAAAAACCGCCGTAGGTGATTGTGAGCACTGACAAACACACGGCAGACAGTTTTTTAGGCGTTATATAATGAAGATCTTAATAATATGTGAGCTTATAGGGATAAACATTCTTGTAACTTCTGTATATAGGTTAAAATCTTTCTGAAAAAGTTGGGAAGCATAATATTATCCGTTATTATTTATAAGGTGCAAGCAGACTATTTACGTACTTTGTTACAATAGGAGACTTCCGCACCGGCGGAAGCCAGCCTAGAGCTGAGCATAGCGGCAGCGCGCTGCGTGTGCGCACATTGTGCGCATACGGCGCCCGCCCCGCCCCGCCACTCGCGCGCCACACACCGCGCACCGCTCGCGAGACATGTAGCGCGCGATGCCACCCGTGTGTACCAATTCAGCTTGCTGCGCAATTTTGCAATACCCGAGCTCACTCCACCTATTGCAATTTAAAAGTATATTAGTTAACGTTTGGATGGTTATAGGAAAATATATTTATAATTTATAATAATAATTACCATGTCGTTATTATCTATCTATTACTGCAACGTGGACCTTAATTACAAGTTTAATCACTTTAATGTATCGCCTAATGATGATAAAAAAAAGTGTTGTTTAAGACACACAGGTTTAATTTGACTGACCATTTGAAGACATCGACGCCGAGGAGCGAGAGGCAGCGGTGCAGCGGCGGCAGCAGCACGCGCGTGGCGTAGTAGGCGACGTGCGGCCGCGCGGCCGGCTCGCGCAGCAGCTCGCGCGGCGTGCGCGCGCGCCGCACCAGCGCCGCGCCCGGCGCGCCCGCCGCCACCGCCCACGACACGCGCCAGCCTGCGCGGGGCACCGCGCGCACGTCGCGGCTAGCTATGCGTCTGCTCGCACAACATTACATTATGATTCACTATACCGCTCTGAATACACTTCACAATTATGACTTGAGACCGAAACTGAATTTCGATTTCTTTAATTTGGACTCGAACCGAAACCGACGGAAAATACGATGGATTAAGTATTATAGTTTTATTCATAAGATTTTAATACATGTATATTTGTTGAATGTGATTTACTTGCGTCTATGTTTACTGACTTGGCTATTTCGTTGGGCGGTGCGGCGGCGCCGGGCCGGTAGCCGGCGGCGCCGTGGTACTCGCGCGTGAAGAGCAGCTGGTGGGGCGGCAGCGAGCCGTCGGCCAGGCGCGCCAGCAGCGCCTGCGTGCGCCGCTTCACCGCCGACACGTCGCCGCGGGAGAACAACTCGCACAGCGACTGCTGCAGCAACTGAACATAAAATATACTACTATGTAATGCATAATATATCAATCTTTTTTTTCTCATCATCGGTGCGTCACATATAAATTCGACACGTCATGTCTTTTTTTATCTTTACCAGTCTTAAATTAAAATGATTTGATACTAACACGAATTAAACTATAAACACATCACGCTTTTATCACCGAACGAGTAAGCCGAGCTACAATCGGGCCTCCACTTTCGCCATGTGTGTTCCGTGATGTTATTGGGGGCAAGCGAATTTAGGTGAGGCTAGAATGAAGGGATCAAAATGATTTGTCCTCACTCGAACAGTAGCATTGATTTATTGGATAGAGATTGATAAATGACCTTACGATTTTTCTTAGCAACTATTCATTATATAGCAACAGATAATAGTTTTGAAAAATACAATTGTGTTGAAATACCTTCACACCAGCAGGACAACCGTCTCTCCGCACAGTTTCTATGCCCTTTGCTTCATACACGGGCGTTTCTTGTTGTGCACTTTCGTACATGTAACCCACATAACGCTTCTTTGTTTGTAAAATGCACGGCTGATAAACCTGAACCAAAATAAAGGGATTACCACTTCAATTTCAAACATTCAGATGTATTTTAATTATAGATAATTCAAGAGTATGACTATACCTTTTCCAGTTTGAGTGCAACTGGCGAGGGATTATCGGCGGTGACGGCGTCTGCTATCTGTTGGCCGATTTCGAAGGCTTCCGCTCTCGTGCCGCCCGGGACCAACACGAACATAGAATCAGTGTCTCCGTACACTACCTATAAAATATATATATTATTGCTTTGAATGACGATACGAGCTTGCCGTTCGCCTGACGGTAAGCGATACGACCGCCCATAAACAGTAGAAACACCATGCAACACCTTGAATTACAAAGTATTGTTTGGTATTACATTGCGCTCCCCATCCTAAGACCTGAGATGTTAAGTCTTATTATGTCCATTAGTTACACTGGCTACAATTGATTGGATACCTTCAGCAAATTTATCGATAAGATATTGATTTTTTAGATGAGTGACTTCAATAGCTTTGACGTCATTATTAACAGTGTGAAAATTTTTTATTTGCCAAACATAAACTTTTACTTAAAAATGAGGTCCCTTGTTATAAGGAAAAAAATTGCTGATTCAAAAATTCAAGAAGTCCTTATAATGTTTACGTCCACTCTACTTGACGGTCCAGACTGCAATTAAAACTGTCTGTGCTACCTAATGACCAATCAGATATACTTTTTATAACTACCCACAAATGCTAAATGACACAGTACAGTAGAGCAAACTAATTTTGCAGATAAAGAATGAACTCGTGGTTTTCATTCTATCTCTTAAATTCGACATTAATAATGGACTAAATAATAAATATTTGCTGATAAATGATACTGCAGACACTATTGAGTCTTGTTTCTATACTCTAGTGGTATACGATTACAATGACCGAATATTGACCTAACACACCTATTGTAAAGACGTAATGAATCCAGAAATTCTTCAAGGACGATCAAAAAATTAATCCTGTCCAAGTGTGTCGCCAAGGGGGATGGGCGACTGAGCCCAATAGATTCGGGAATAACGTATGGGAATTGCTAAATTGTACGCTCAAATACACTCTGTTCTATGTTATTGTTAAAAGCAGGAGTCGGAGTGGGAAGGAACATGTGCTCTCGACTTTACGTACAATTTATACTTTTCTTATTCTCCATATCAACTTGCCCCCAATCAATTGTCGCTAACATTTTTCAGGATTACCTTAGCATTCCAATGTGAGTTCTGTACTAATTTGATGGCGCGTTCCAGCGTCTCCTGCCTTTGCGACGACGCTGTCCCCCACTTCGACGCACGGCATGCGCCCGCTGAAGTTGGCCGCCGTGTAGCCGTACGTCACGTTCGCAATTAACTTCAGACCTACAAAAAATAAAGTAGATGCAAGTTAATTTTGTATTATAAATTATTTTTTAATTTATTATTATAATAATAATAATCTTTATTGCCACAATTATATAAATGTACATTTTATTTTAAATCCATGACTCTCGAACTAGTGTATTATTTATTGCTAATACTTTTACGCATATATGTAAGTGTGTCTAATGTGTATATTGAAAATGGTTAGATTTACTGTCCGTCAATATAGAACACATGTACACATTCACATTTATATTAGTAGCATATGTATAATATTATTTAAGCGTACCTAACTGCCTGGAATGCATTGCTTTCTTCACTGTTTCGTCGGTCTGTAGTTTCATGTTCTTCTTAACAGCTTGTCTTGCCGCGAGGATCCTGCGCAGGAGCGCCGGCAAAACTCCATGACGGACGGAAGGTTTTACGAAGCCCACACCGACCGGTGACCAATGCACCAAGCCCTTCTTTACCAGAGTTTCTAATTTCGATTGGGGTATTCGTAGTCGCCAAGCTCCGAACTCGTAGGCGGAATTTCTATACAACATGAAAAATAATATTGAGGTGCAGGTAATATCTATACTAATATATAAAGCTGAAGAGTTTGTTTTGTTTGAACTCGCTAATCTGGGGAAGTACTGAACCGATTTTGATTCTTTTTTTTACTTCTACGCAGCTAAATTACTCTTGAGTGCTATGGGCTATTTTATCTTGGGAAAATACAAAACGGACTTTTAACTTGGAAGAACTCTTTTACGCTGGCGGATCGGCCAGAAATATAAAAATAATGTGTGAAATATTATAGCATCGAAATTGTATTACAAGAATACCAAAAATTTAAGTTGCGGTTGCAAATTGTTTTCATGGTTAACAAGACGTAATGAAAATGCAATTTGGTTTCTATATTTAGGTAGGTATTTCAATTAATCAATATATATATCTGAATAAAGTAATTCTTACCCATCAATGTTCTGAACTCGGCCAATGCAAGTTGAAAACAATAATTATAAGCTATCATCATTGACGGATAGAGGCTTTGAAAGTCTAACACTATAACTGGATCTGAGTAGAATCTTGATTCTGTAATTAAAGAAAATAAAATTCATTTAAAACTTCATTCCAAATATAACAGAATAGAATACAAGAGCCTTATTCTCTGTGACACATATTTTTATATCACGTTTAAGGAAATACAAATTAGCATACAGAATACCATTCCACGCTAATTTCACAAGGATAACGCAATATGGCCGTGTTATGCGTATATACTGTCATAGAATATAAGGCTTTGATCTACAATCCATGTTTAGTGACAAATGGTGAGAAATGGGAGTCGACTACAAATGAAAAGTAATAATTAAGACTATAAACAAATATAGAGATCAAGTTAATTCAATGGTAAATAAATAAATAAGATATAATACGTTACCAGGTTCAAATATGAGGGGCAGGCATTCAGGCGCCCGCATAGCCGCCCTCTGTTTGACGGTTGGCGAGAGTGCCACTAGATTTAGCGGTCTGGCAGCACGAAGCATCAAAGATTCCACACGGAACTGCGACCCTCTGGACAGTACCTCCCACCATTGAAGACCGAACAGTCTCGCGAGTTCTGATGTTCTGTCTAAAATAAACAATTTTTTAACAATCATCCAGGTCTGCCCTCTTCTTTGATATAATTTTTGAATCACTGATATTAAATTATAAAAACAATACGTAAGAATGAGGTAATCAGGAATAGTTATTTTGAATAAAATTCTCTACTCACTTATAATATCTAATTTTTCCAACATTCTAACAGTGCCAGATAATCTCGTAAGGTAATACTCCACGGGAATCCACCGAAATATCTTCGACTCATCACTCCACCACTCTGATAATTGAGCATAACTGTAAGTAGGGACTCTCTCTTTAATATCTCGTACATACAGTTCTCGAAACTGTAGCTTGATAACGCTAATTCATGTCGGAATAGGCGCCACACGTTAAATATAACTCGTCCAATAATCTTCCCTTCCAAATCTTTATCATCGCTTCTCCATCGTTTTTGTCTATTTTTTTCTGTTATCCGAGATATGTCTTTTATAATATCAAACCTAACACTTGGGCTCTTTCGAAAATGTAGCCCCACGAGTTCATTTCTATTTCATACCCACACATAATATCAGGGTTATGCTTATTAACTATTTCGATTAACTTTTCTATGATTTCCATTTCGCTAGGCACGTATGTTACGTGACAATCGAAAATGCACCTATCTAAGTATTTCGGTAAACTCGTTGCATCGATTACTAAAATTTCCGTATAAGATTTTGTTAGGAAATGATTTTCGGGGCAGTCGTTTGTCACCGTGTAAAATATTGCTTTTATGGGGTCCAATGCGGGATCCGGATTATAATCCCCTCTAACAGATGTGTGTACTTCCACCAACATCAGTGTAAGGAAATTTACCTAAAATGGTAAAATAATCAACAGCATAATCATTATATTATATTCCAAAATTAATTAATAAATTTTTCAAATTTGTTATAACTTACTTCAACTGTTGATGATTCGATTGAACTAGTTGTATCTTGCTTATTATCAACATTTCCGAAGCACAGAAAAGATCCATCAGGATGCATAGTCACTTGCAATGTATCATTGGTGTTTGGTTTTACCTGCTCAAAATATTAGCAATTATTATTAGAAAACGACTGTGTCATTGTCTCAAAAATATGTAAAAATAATGTACTTCATCTTCCTTACCTTATCACTAGCTTCAAGACTTAAACTACTATTGATTTCTTCTTCATTCAAGCCCAAAGCTTGAGAATTTTCCAATTCGTCGATATTTTTATTTATGTCATCTTGATCTATGTGATTTTCTTCAGATTTGATTGAAACATTTTTCAATAACCATTCCTTAACTCTTTTCCTAGTTGGAGGTCTAATCACTGGTTCCAAAACACACTTTCTACTTCCGGCTAATAACGTTTTCAGGACTTCTGGTTTCGTCGCTTCTTGAGACATCTCATTGGTTTGTAAAAATAATAACTGCCGCCACTCTTCTATACTAGTAGTATGCAAAACTTTTTCGAATGGTTTCTGATCTCGAGACAATTTACTTATAACCTTTAGTAGAATTTGACCAATTTCTACTTTATCACCCACATCCCTGTGATCAGAATAAAAAGGACTGGGATTTCTCATCTTTGAAATTTTATATTCTTTTAAAGTAGAAATAACGTCACTTTTGGTAGGGGTTTTATTAATGGTGTTAACAGTTTTTGCCGGACATAGATTTATTTATTACATCTAGCGACACTGTGTCATTCTCCTTTTGATTTTGTTTACGTCATAAAACTTTGCGTTGATGTCTATGTTTCTTGCATTTATTGATTTTTCTATATTAATATCTCTCTCACATGTACTTATATATTCATCGGCATTAAATTCTAACGAATTATTAAATATTTTGGACGAATCATAAAAGCTCATAATACCTAATTTATTACCATCGAAAGATGACTGCGAATCATTCATGGATGTGTCAGGTATCCGACTAGTTTCGTTTTTAAAATCACTCGTTGATGGGCCTGCAATAGGCTCGTATTTCTTCTCAGTATCATAATTTTCAGCTATAGTTGGTTTAGAATTACTTTTTATTGATTCCTTTTTAATTTGTTTATTAACTAAGTCAGTAACAGTTTTATTGCTTATTTCAGGCATTTCTACATCTTGGTCTATTATTTTAGAAGTATCAAGAACAGAATGCGGCTCTACTTTTATATCTTTTCTTAAATGTGAACCAGTTATGTTGATTTCTTCTCTTGAAGTGTCTATCTCATCAACTTGACTAATATTTAAATGAGAATTTTCATTACTTCCATTATGGTGTATAATGGTTTCATTTTTCTTATTTTTGGGTTTAGACAACCCCAATTTTAACCTTATCCTTCTTTTTCTGACTTTCTTAACGTCTAAAACAAGAACTGAGTACTGAATCCACAAAA
>NW_023594163.1:0-16061 GCF_014839805.1 Manduca sexta
AGTTACACATTAATAAATTTTCACAAATGAATGGTAAAAATCAATCTTATATACATAAGCTGGTAACGATGATTCAAATAATATACACTTGAAGCCATGATACAGGTTCTAAATGTAACGCTTAGATAAGTATTTTTACTGTCATCAGGTTAATAAGACGATCTAACCCAAATATTTGATTTCATCGTGGAACTCTCTCATAGAACTATTCTCGGTATATATTTTTATGATAGTTTGTCAACGTGCCTGCTTGTTTTGGCTTAGAATTGTGCTCGATAGCAGAAGGTCGTTATAAATTAGAACAAAACAATCTATAAGTACTTGTTATACATATACACTTATCTCAAACTACTGTTTGGTGCCTAAATTATTTTTTAGTATTTGCTCTGTACTTTGTGACTTTTATGGGAGCACTGCGCAATGCTGCGAACGGGAGCTAAAGGAACAGGGGGTAATCGAAGTCACTTAGGCAATAATTTAAATAAAAAAAAAAGTTTTATGTTTAGACCTTTGCAAAATCAACTTCTAACCTACTTTAGTTAATAAACTATCAGTTTCAGACAAAATAATTATCTTTGAAAATACAGTTTAAAATTATAGCATAAAAAAAGATGTAGCATTGACCATCATTATCGAGATATGCGGGTAATTGTAGTCACTATGTGGGTAATGAGAGTTAACAGTTGTTACAAAATATTCTCCTGGAGTATCCCGCTCTATGCAATCTGTGCGTCCATGACCCACACCCACAGGATATGCAGTAGCATCGTAACTCGTTTTGGCGGCCGAATTCTCCATATATCAAGCAGATATTTTCAGACTCATTGTCGCTTTTACTACCAAAATCTTCGTTGTCATCACCTATCGGTTAGGTCTTTCTGAATCTGAAAAAGCGTGTTTTCTTAACGCATGCGCCTTTTGGCCTTATTTGACACCTTTTTATAATTTTTGCCCTTTCATTTAAGACTTCAATTATTTAATTTTTTTCGTGTTTCTGCTTTTTTATTTTATTTTTCATTAAAACTTAATTTAATGGGTGTCACATTTTTATTTATATATTTTAATAAGCTATTTATAGGATAGTGGAGCTACGCTTTGGCAAGCATTACACGAATTCTCATTGGCGGGAAAAAAACTTTTAAATTAAATGATTTGCTTTAAAATCACTACAAAATGTTATTAAATAAAACACCGTTACATAGTAGAGTTGATTCATTAGTCAGTTTTATTAAAATAATGTACTGATCGCTTATTTTGTGCAATTGTAAAATAATATGAAATACGCGCAAGTGTCTAAAGGTTATTTCTTGCAAATAATAGCTGTATTCTCATCGCAAGACGCATGTGAAATGGGAGGTTTATGTAAGAAACATTTAAGATTTATTTTCGCTGATTTAAAAGCTTTCGTTTGTATGTTATGAACATGACCACCATTACTCGCTGACTTCCAATACTCGCGTCCCCCCAACATACACAATCGCATTTATGTTTCAAGTATTAAGTTAAACAAGAAAAATTTTATAATAATCGTAATATATTGGGCGCAATAGAATCGTATGGAACCCAACAGGAAAATAGAGAAATGATTGACTTTAAAACGCTCAAACGTAAATACCCAAAGTTGTCTTATCTAATTTAATCAATATTTATAATTGAAAAGCACCCTTTGGTAGGTATATATACCTATCAAATACTGTTCGGATGTCAGTCACTTTCCAGTTAATTAATCATGAAGACGTTGATCGCATTGTTAGCCCTTGGGTTCGTAGCCGTTACGGGTAAGTTAGTTTCACGGTACTATTTGGTTATTTGTAAAGAATAAGGAAACATTATTGTTGGAATAATTCCATTAAAATTTGGGTGACCTGGTTGCATCTCTGCCTACCCCTTCGAGGATAAAGGCGTTATGTATTTATGATTAATAATATTGTGCCAACAAAGTTCGTATTGCAGCACCTACACCCTAAGGACCACTGCAGCGCTAATTTTAATGTAATCTGTTTCCATTTATTTACCCGAGAATAAATTTGTTCATATTTTACGGCAAGTAAGTTCTCTATGCGAACACTTTCTAGGTCTGTATTGACGCCGTGTACTCATTTCAGCCTATTCCATTTTCGACTACCGATTTTAAGGGTTTTAGTTGTTAACTTAAAATTCTCACCAAATAAATATATTAATATTTTTAATCGTTTCGCAGCCGGTCCGTCGGCTCCGCAGAGAATCGTCGGCGGTTCAGTCACCACCATCGACAACTACCCCTCTCTTGTGGCGCTGTTGCGAACCCAGGACTGGAGTCAGTGGTCTCAAGCCTGTGGCGGCTCCATCATTAATAGCAGACACATTCTCTCGGCTGCCCATTGCCTGCAGTAAGTAGCGCGGTCGTTTTTATTTCTTCGAATGACGAGACGAGCTTGCCATTCGGCTGATGTCAGTCAGTAAACGATGCGATCGCCTATAAACAGTTGAAACATCATCCAACACCTTGAATTACAAAGTATTGTTTGGTATTCCACTGCACTCGCCAGTCTGAGACACGAGATGTTAAGTCTTATTATGTCCAGTAGTTACACTGGCTACAATATCCTTTAAACCGGAACACAACAGTGACTACAGACTGCTGTTTTACGACAGAAATAGACATTGCGGTGGTACCTACCCTTTCTAACATATGAGAGACTAACCATCAGTAAATCGTTGACACTTGAGCACAGAGTAACAAATATAATATGTTATATGCTTTTTATTTACAGTGGATATGCTGTTGGAGCTTGGCGCGTGCGTGTTGGTTCCACCTGGGCGAACAGCGGTGGCGTCGTCCACGCTGTGGATCGTCATATCATTCACTATCATTACAACAACAGAACCCTTGATAATGATATTGCTATTTTGCGCCTCGCTTCCAACATTGCATTCAACCAGAATGCTCGTGCTGGTCACTATGCTGGCGCCAATTACCATGTCGCAGACAACCAGGCGGTATGGGCTGCTGGATGGGGTCATACACAGGTTCGTGATGTGCTTGTCTACAATATATCAATATATAGATGTATATTATGTTTGTATCTTGTACATCAATTTATTTATTTATTTAAAAGTCAAATATAAGCTTAAAGTGAGGGTACACCAAAACGGTACACTTATATAATGATTATTCATATTAACAAGAACATCGAAGAAAATTAAATTATTGCAGGTAAAGGTGACTAACTATAATTCGTATGATTTAAAAACATATAAACTTTTTTACTAATGCTATGAATACTTTCAATAAATATATCGGCATCCAATCCATTCTCAAAAATGTGTCTATCAAGATAATTGCCTTAGCGGTCGGGCTATTTCTAGTGTGCGTTAAACGCCATGCAAGTATTCACGTGAGAAGACGATGCCTTCTTTGCCCCTTAGCACGCAGTAATGGTCCGGAATATACAAATAAATATGTTCTCTCGCAGTTTCATTGTCTACACAATGACAATTATACAAAAAAATTTGCCGCTACATATACATATACATTATATATATGTAGCGGCAGAATTTTTTGTGCACTTTTTCAACCATAAGGATATATAGTTTTTCGCAGGGATTCCACAAAATAGAGTTCTATTCTTATTAACTACGGACAAACAAATTGTGTAAAAGTTTAAGAACGCTAATATTCCTAAATGGTGTAGAGGTTCTGGTAATGAAACCTAACGTTTTGTTGGTTGTTTTACAAATATTTCTTATGTGTTCATGGAAGTTTAACTTGGAGTCCATGGTTACACCCAGATCGCGTATCGTGGTGACTTGATCGAGCGGCACGCTATCCAACATATTATATTTTGTTGCAATCGGCGTATGGGGTCGAGAAAAGAAATAGTTTTACACTTTGTTGCATTAAGTGGCACTTTGTTTCTAGCACTCCAATTTGCAAAAGTATCGGTATCTCCTTGTAGCGCTACACAATCCCCGTATTTTGAGTCATAAAATTTTAGATCATTGGCAAACATCAAACATTTTGCGTTATAAAGAACATGGGCAGATCATTTATCATGATCATAAATTGTGTAGGTCCCGAAGTACTAACGCCAAAACAGTGTAGTACTCTACGGAACAGTAATTTTTCACACGTACGTCTTGTTTTTATCGTTAATTTACAGTTCAGAGGAAACCCTTCGGAGCAACTGCGACACGTCGAAGTACGGACCATCAACCTGGACGTCTGCAGAGATAGATACCGTCGTGCCTTCCCACCCCGCATCGTGACTGACAACATGTTATGCTCCGGCATTCTTGACGTCGGGGGTCGCGACGCTTGCCAAGGAGACTCCGGCGGTCCTGTCTACCACAACAACGTCATCGCCGGCGTTACCTCCTGGGGCATACGCTGTGCTGATCGTCGCTTCCCTGGTGTCAACGTTCGTGTCCAGCGCTACACTGCTTGGATCCGAAACAACTCTTTATATCGATCCACTATTACGAGATTAATAAAATCAAATAAATGAAACCACTTACGTCCCTTTTTTATCTTTGCCTCTAGTTAATGTTTCACTGGCCTAAAACCACGGGTGTCATTCTTCTTTATTTATATTATAGCTTTCACCGTTAATTTATCGATGATTTCGCCAATGTCAAGTAATAATAATGGTAAATACAAAATAAAAAATCATATGTCTCCTTTTATAAATTAATTTAATTCAGCTAATAATCGCAGCAGTATCAATCAATGGGTATTGGTTGGGCGTGTAAATGGCCCAACCAATGAGAAAAAGTGAGGGCTAAGGGAAAGCAAAACCGAGCAGGCACTACCTACGATGTCCACTCAAGGGAGGTGGGCAAGGGCTATCAGGTAATACTGCGCAAAATTACTCACCGATCTTGCAGCCAAAATCACGAGGCGCACACCAGCGAGAAGGTCCGGGATACCAGGCGATGCTCCGGTTGCCGTCCACAGGCGATGCGACAGGATGAGGTGCGAGGATCAGCGGGGAAAGGGAGAAAATTAAAGAGGGAAGTAGGTATATTATGGGTAATAAGAATAAGGAAAAATTGTGACGTAGAGAAATTTTTATGTAGTAATGACAGTCGCATGCCCGTTTCAAATAATTGGAGCATAAAGGCCAGTATAACGTCCAAAGAGGCGGCATTACCTGAATAAGCTACAAACTTCGGATGAATAATTTTACGCAAACCGCACCCTTACCTTTAGTTGACGTTTAGGACACCAAGCGGCTCAACTAGTCACACCGTAAGAATATGAAATATAGCTTCAATCATAGAAAAAAAAATGTTTATGTAAGAATAGTTTTTTTTAGTACGTTTCTGTAGTAAATTACACTTAAATATTAAGTTTAAAGGGTTAAATACCTAACGTAGTAAATAACTTTAGTATCACCCCAGTTGTCCTACCATCTCTCTTGCCCAAGATATTTGAAGGAAATTTTATATCAGTTACATACGACATGACACTATACCGACTTCTTTAGTATTGTACAATCAGATTGCCCTATATATGGCCCACTATTAGGCGGTCCCATTATCTCCAATATTTAATGCGCTGTAGTAAGTACCTATATAACATGCGTTAATAAATGAAACCACATACTCGTCTTTACCTTTGGGGCATTCCACGTGAAGCGGGCACGAAAAAAAACTCGATGTCTCAGATTTTCGTAATATTTCATTATGTTATACCTGTATATGTCCTCGATCCAGATACAAAATATTATTAAAGTATAAAGCCTGGTAAGCGAGTTAAAGGACTTTGAAGTTTTGACTGGCCGGCTGGTATACGCCACTTCGAATCCAATTATCAAGTTTTTAAATGTTACAATAAAATAAATAAAGCAATGAAATAAATACTTCATTTAATGAGCTGTTTGAGTGTATTTTTGGAACTTGAAAAATGTTTTTTCTTTGAAAAAATGTGTTTGAAAGTTTCAAACTTGAATTTCACAAAGTTGGCATATTTATATTTTTTTTATTTTTTTCTAAAAATAGCTACTATTGTATAGATAATCCCTGCGAAGTTTCATAATGGGCTGAAAAGTAGTTTCAGGAGCTAGACCGATTACAGTGCCGAAGCGCGGCGGTCGCCAGAAAGAGCGAAGTAGTAAAAACTTTCAATTAAACGAAATACTTTCGATTAGAGTATTTTATCATGTTTTGCATCGCTCTAACGATTCAATTACATCTGATTATAATATAAAAAAATATATTTATATTACTGACGGTGCACAAGAACATTTTAAAAAGATTTAATTGTATTAACTTGTTGTTTATTTATTTTATTGTAACATTTAAAAACTTGATAATTGGATTCGAAGTGGCGTATACCAGCCGGCCAGTTAAAACTTCAAAGTCCTTTAACTCGCTTACCAGGCTTTATACTTTAATAATATTTTGTATCTGGATCGAGGACATATACAGGTATAACATAATCAAATATTACGAAAATCTGAGACATCGAGTTTTTTTTCGTGCCCGCTTCACGTGGAATGCCCCCTTTGCTAACACTGTGCCAAAAAAAATATCCATAAAAAACAAATATTTTCATAAAACAATCCTGGTTATATTTTTTATTTTTTTTTTATCATGTAATTTAGTGCGAATATGGCGTGTGTTTGTGACTGAAAATGTGATGTTGCCACTGCGATGAATTGTCTTAGAGTAATAAGTAATAATTGCATTAATAATATGACTTGTCAAAATTTTATTTTCAAATATGTACAGGTAGCTGAATGTTTGCCGCCAAACATTGACAGCTACGCGTGTGACGGAAAAATAACCTTATTATGTAGTATATAAGGTTATAATCCCGTGACACACGCAAATGTCATGTAGCTGTCTTGGCTCGCCGGCGAGCCACGAGAGACCAAGAGATAATAATATCAGCCCTGTATTGCCCACTGCTGAGAACGGGCCTCCTCTACTACTGAGAGGGATTAGGCCTTAGTCCACCACGCTGGCCTAGTGTGGATTGGTAGACTTTACACACCCTCAAAATTCCTATAGACAACTTCTCAGATGTACAGGTTTCCTCACGATGTTTTGCTTCACCGTTAAAGCGAACGATAAATTCACAAAGAATACACACATGATTTTTTTTTAGAAAAGAGGTGTGTCCTCTTGGGATTTGAACCTGCGGACATATTTGCATTAATCTCATAATTGTATTAGGGAGTGTAAAATCAAAGTACTTTTAGTGACATTTATTTAGTTCGAAATTTACACTTTTTATTTTACACCTCTGCTTCGAATAACTCAGTAAATTGTTAAGAAGATAAATGTATGTATTGCATTTTATATTCGTAATTATTCTGCGATGATTATAGTTTATATATTTTTTTATTATTATTCAAATTTTAATTCACACAACTTTTAAATGGCGTAATAATAATTGCCATCTAGCGAACATTTTGTGTCATTCTACTTTATGTATAGTACTCACTAGATAAAAGAGCTTTATTAACAACGCGATAACAACGCAATCAAGCAAAATATTGGAGGCATTTTTCTTTCTAACGCTAGATGGCAGTGTTAAATAGAAATAATCGTGTAGCCACGAAATGTAACATACACCGTAAATGGAAAACTTAGAGATGTTTATTTGTGTAATAATAATCATATTTCTCACGGGGATTCGCCGAATGCGCGCGCCTATTTTCAAATTTGTAACCAAAGTAACTAGTTAGTGAACAGGTGCATCCCAAAGATTGTGTTGTTTCCCTCTGTAATATAAAAAAATAAAAACCCGACTATGGAAAAAAGAGAACTAAAAGCATAAAATAAAAAATATTTCTTTTGAAATAATGACGCTTTTATTTTTAATATCTGTAAGCCAATCGGAAAACAAGACTCAAAATATCACTAGGTGCTTACAACAAATTTAATGTTTTAATTGATTCAGAAACGCTCTGCAGACTCATTTGATTACCGACGTATCCATAATCAAACACTCACTTTCACGATTTTGCTCGTGTTGTCCCACAAGGGGAAAATCGAAGGACGTTTATTGGTTTTTGCTGTTCAGTTTTTTGTATTTCATATAATAACCGATAACGGAACCTTGTCCCCTCCAATACCGCACCGGTTAAAATACAATCTTTGTAAAAATAATTATAGTGTGCAAATTAACCCGAATTTCATAAAATCATTAATAGTTCATTGAAATGTTACATTTTTAGGCCTTACCTTGCGTTTTTAGAGGACGCAATTTTATTTTTGAAGTGTAGGGGGTCAGTCTAAAGCTAAAACCAAGTTTGTGGGGTCGCCACCTTTGTCCCACGGCCGCCATCTTGAAAATAGGGGTTGAAATGGTTTTACGATGTATCTCTTAAACTATTTATCTGACAAAAAAATTATAAACATTTTTGTTGCAAATTAAATTCTCTACAACTTTGGTCTAGTAACTTTTGTCGTAGAACTATAAATAAAAAGTTATGAGCGAAAATGTTAAGAAATTCAATGTTAAGCAATGTCCATTGCAACGTCATCAGAACGTGTGTTTATAAGGTTCATAATACTTTTTTTGTACTCTCATTAATACCCAAATACCCAAGGGACCATTAGGGAACAAAAGAATATCTGCCTGCTATTATTATTATTATTTCTAACCTCTGTTGTTGTAAGAATAGCTGATAATATTATTTTGAAGTTATCGTTCAACTTATATCTTTTAGTTGTGCTACATATTTCTGTACGTGCGGATGTATTTTATTCGATTTCGAATGATTTTAGACACGATTTTAACTTTAGTGAAAACTACTTTTTATTAGCATTTTGACCTTTAAGACTTTTAAAAGTCAAAATGCTAATATATAACTTACTTACTACAACTTCAACACAATATTATCAGCTATTCTTACAATAAGAGGTTAGAAATAATAATAATAATAGCAGGCAGATGTTCTTTTATTCCCTAATGGTCCCTTGGGTATTTGGGTATTAATGAGAGTACAAAAAGTATTATGAACCTTATAAACACACGTTCTGATGACGTTGCAATGGACATTGCTTAACATTGAATTTCTTAACATTTTCGCTTATAACTTTTTATTTATAGTTCTACGACAAAAGTTACAAGACCAAAGTTGTAGAGAATTTAATTTGCAAAAAATGTTTATACATTTTTTTGTCAGATAAATAGTTTAAGAGATACATCGTAAAACCATTTCAACCCTTATTTTCAAGATGGCGGCCGTGGAACAAGGGTGGCGACCCACAAACTTGGTTTTAGCTTTAGACTGACCCCCTACACTTCAAAAATAAAATTGCGTCCTCTAAAAACTTTTCAATGGACTATAAATAAAAAAGAAAAAAATAACAGTTACGACGCGGCAGTTTGACGTTGAATCGACACGATGACACGACGATGCGCAATGACATAAGAGATTTTCTTCTTGAACACAGGCTATTATGCTACATTTGTCATGTAAAGTTAATTTCAATTAAACTGATTCTTATAATAAAAGATCAATTCACGATTAAATAGTTATAATTTCATTATGGCTTACCAGTAAAAGGTTATGGCAATCATACCTGAAAAGAAAAACATGTTTTAATTATATTGATACTGGATTTTTTTCTGGTTTCACATCATCAGATACTTAATTTAGTACTTCATCAATTGTACAGAAGCTTTGGCGCTTAATGCTGCCTATCTCCAATCATAAGGGAGTTCAGAAGCCCCTACGCACCGAAGTACGCCTTCGGCCTGTGAGCGAGTCCAACCAAGCTGCCGTCCATTCCTGGAGTCGCACAATGATACAGATAAAAAAAAGTGTACTAATGGCAACTCCGGATCTAGGGGTCCAATTTGGCAGATAAATATACAACTCATCAATGCGAGATGCGATATCTACAAGTAGTAATATTATAAAGTTTAGCCCTATACAAAAGCTCTAGAAGTATTGAACTGATTTAGAACATACTTTCGAATTATAAGAAGCTACATTATTCCTGAGTGCTCGTGCAATATATTCTTATGTAAAAATATGTAAGTAATATATATGGTGACTAGTTGACCCGACAGACGTTGTTTCGTCTTAACTATGAATTCGCAGCGCGCATTGTGTCAATCGCTGACAGTTATTTCAAACAATTGACAGTTATGTAAAATGAATATTTTCGTTAAGTTTTTTTAAATTTTCAAATTTTCCGAGCAATTTTGATTTTTTCTTTCATAAAACCTTCTTCTGACGATAACAAACACAAGAAAAAAAAAATTAGTGAAATTGGTACAGCCATTCTCGCGTGATGGTGTGACCAAGGGAAATAGGGATTCATTTTTATGTACATAGATTTATTGATTTCAATTAATTTCCGATGTATATGGTATAATAAAGCAAAACAATCTTCAGGCTGATTTATGCAAATTTGTCAAAACACGTCTATACGCTGAAATCCGATCTTGACGCCTACAATTATTAGTCGTTAATGACCGGATCAAAATCATTTTATTTATTCTGTTAAATATTGCAAGTGTTTGTCAAAATTTATACACGAAGACATGTTAAGTCAGTAATTATAATTTTTTTATTATATTTGGCTCTCGTCAATAACTGATTTTGTTGATTTAATTTATATTTACACGTGTAAGTACTATTTCTTCGAATATATTTTAAAATGTCAACGGTTTCACTCGTGAGGAGTTAGATCTTATACCTAGAACTATTTAAAAACAAACTTAGTGTCTAAAATATCATAAGTAAATTTATCGAATTTGTTTAAATTACTATCTATATCGGAATATGCTCTATTCCATAGAATTTAACAATACGTCGCACGCTTAATAAAATAATGACCTATTTCAAAACAATTTTTGTATGCTACCTTTTTTTTGATGTTGCTATTAAATTGAGCTTATTAAAGATAGGTAAAGAATGAAACCTATAGCATTAAAACAGAAAGGAAAAAACTAAAAGGTTGCAAACAGAAATTGATTGTTTGACACATAAATTGGCAATTTTGGAATGGGTCATTATTTTATTAAGAGTGCGACGTATCAGTGTAATTATTCTATGTTTTGGAGATTTTGTACGACTAATCACTGTCGACTTTTGGGTTGTTGATTATTGGAGCTCATAGCCTCGATTATAGATGACGCATTGACAATATCGAATGATAACAATTTTGATTATTTGAGTTTACGTTTAAAATATATTTATTACTTTTTAAACATCAATAAAATGAGATAAGGTTCTATTGTTTATTATAGATTATCATATTCATGTTGTATTAATACTTCACGCTTTATTACGCCCCCAAAGGGGTAGGTGGGGTGCAACTGGTGCACCATATTTCCACCGTGTATATCCCGTCCCATGATATGATGTGGGTGAGCCTTATTGCCTAGTTTACTATTATTATGGGTATAGATCCGCAAGTTTGTGAAAATGTATGAATTTTTTTACAAGTAAACGCAAGAAAGGTTAGACGTTTTTAGATCTAGGTGCAGATTAATTCGGTTCTGAATCATCATTTAGCTTTATTTTGTGAGGGAAAACTACTGAGTGGTGTTACCTGCAGAAATGATCATTCATACGGGAGGATCTGCTAGGAAAATTTGTTGTAGATATTGAAATGAAACAATTTTCGGATTCTATCGCGGTTTTTTATATTTAATTTTTTCTCGACGTTTTAAAGTCTGTAGAAATAAATTTCGAAACGATGGGAGTTAATAATAATATAAATAACCGCGATAAAACCTGAAAAATAGTTTTATTTCAACATCTAACATTCGCGTGAACATAATAAATCATTAGTTGTAATATTTGCTTATCAAAGTATAAATTAATCTTATCTTACTTCATACTAATATTATAAATGCGTGTTTCTTAAAACGTTTGGTAGAATTAAACGCTGAAACAACTTTACGGATTTGACACTAACAGACCATAACCTGGATTGTATGCTACTTTTTATACGGGCAATTTGCTCTCAAGGGAGATAATGGATATGATTTATTTGTTATTTTTTTTTTATATTTAGCGCGTTTAAGGAACTAATGTAACAGGAAGACTTTTCTTACTGGCGAAGACGCGAGCAATATCTAATAATTATTAATATTAAAAGTTAAAATAGTGAGACATAATCCCGGGTTTCCGCCAAGTTGAGGATTTCATAAAAAACGGCCTATCAAAAATTAAAATGGTCGCAGAAAATTTGTAACGTAAAGATTTGTTATCTAATAATACTTAATTTTAAAAATATAATTTACAATGTTCTTAGCGCTATCAATTATAATCTTAATAAATTATTATCGTTTTAATTCTTGATACTGTATGACAGACAATGCATAAACAGTAAAATAAACAACAAATCATTAAAATTAAACTATTTTTCGCATTTCGTCGCGGTTTTTTATTTTAATGTTCTTTTTAATAATAAAAAAAACGACAAAAACCCCAGAAATACCTTAATTTTAATGTCTAACATTCCCGTAAACATAAGAAATCATACAAAAATCAAATCATCAAAAATAAGATTGCTTGTGTTTGAATAATTTAAGTGAAATTATTTTTTCTTTTATTGCGGTTTTCAAAGTTATTTTTTTTTACCAAATTTAATAAGTAAAGGAACTTGTCATTTCGACATAGCTACGTATTTGGTTTTTAATCAGTGACTCTTAGCTGACCTATTTATGTTTTCAATGTTAAAATTCGGTTTCACAGTGGGGTTTAAAAGTGTTCGTTGACCAAAATTTTATTGCAAGGTCTAATATTACAGTTGGTATAACTATTATTAAGTACATAATTTGAAGTGACTGATTAACTTGATTCACTCGGTGACGTCGTTGCATTGTGTGCGCGGTAGAACATCGCTTTGTGATAAAGACAATAATGTTCTACCGCGCATCAGCTGCAATACCGCCCGGGATTCTAAACAAGGCGTTTAAGTTTCGGGCCGGGGAAAGTGACATTGGATTTTTCTGATCAGTACAGTACGGAGTCTGAAATTTGTGCCCGATATGGGGATAGGCTCACCTGCTATTGTATCTTGAGACCGAAAACACTTGGCAAAAAAGTGGGTGCCTTGGTTACACTGCTGGTGGTAGCATATATCTTATATCCTCCCGGCGAATACCGTACACAACGTGTTAAAATACGTTATAGTAAGCCACGTAAGTGAGTCGTGTTTCGGGATCAGCCTGTTAGGTATGGGATATGTTGCATAGTAATAACGCCCTTAGAATTTATAAACAGAGCAGACTTTACTGTTAGCTGAGTTTACCCTACATCGTATGTATCACAGTTACACCATTTTTGTTCTGGTTATTTTCTATCGCTATGGAAACTACAATGACATTTTATATATAAGCCAGCTAAATTGATATAATACATATAAAACCTTCAACACAGGGCCCTTATTCTGTATGATAGTGTAAAGGCGTAATGCGGCCGTGTCATGTTATCTTCGAGAAATGTGTCTGGAATGGTATGCTGTAAGCCAAATTTTTATAGTCCTAAACACGATGCGTTGTGTTACGTGCTTGTTACACACTGTCAAAATAACGTGCGGGATAGAGAATAAGGCCCCAGCCTGTGTTTATCTAAAAGGCTGACATAGTTGTGATTTTTTAGAGATTGTCAAGGGATAATCATCTCTCGCCAGTCGACATTCTATTAGACCCCACTCTACTTACCATCAGGTGCAGTTGGCTCACTTGTCACGCCCTTATAAAAAAGAAACACCTTTGCCTAACCCCTTGGTGATAAAGGCGAGATTTGTGTATAATTTGAAGTTAATCAGACGAGAACTACAACGAGTAAAATGATTGAAAACCATCAGCTACTCACGATTAACGTAAACAAAGGAAACCTTATCATTCTCATTAATATTTAAACTGATTAGAAATCATATCTTAGATTTCAGGGCATTTGTAATCATTAATCAAGATTGGTATATATGGTATGTGAAAAATAATAATATAAACAGTTGTGGAATCAACCATGCGTAACTTTATCGCTTTAGTGTCTTTAGGTTTGACAGCTGTAGTAGGTAAGATTGACAATATAGTAAAATAATTATATTTTAATAAAAAATACTTATATTATTGAGGCTCCCAGATTGATCTATTGTAAAATATTATCATTATACAAATAAAGTCATAATAAATAATCTTGGCTTCGTAATTCTATTTTGGAAGTAAGTAGGTGATATTTTGATAGCATTTATTGTTATAAAACATAATAATCATAGCTATAAAGCTATGATTATTATTTTTTGTACTTAATGATAATGGTAAACATATTTTTTTTATCAAACTGATTCAAAATGTACTAGGAAATTTGCATTAGTTGTGAAAACGGATGGAGATAACGTCCGAAAATACACAATGATACAAAAAGTATCGTATTAAACAGCTAATTTAGATAATACTAATTTTATTACCATTTATTTGGGAGTATTGATTAGTGTTACATTCATATTTGTTCGACTTATACACTCATGTGATGAGTAGAATTTACTCAGAAGTTGTGAAACAGGCCCCTAATCTTTAGAATTCTTACTAAAATAGGTTGGTCACAAAAGTTTTAATAATACATCCGTCAATAATGATGAACGTTTTATTTTACGCCCAATCATAATCAGCATTTTCCAAAGAAAACAAACAAAAACACACATCACGCGTTATCCACAAAGAGTAGTCAGAGTCGCAACCAGGGCACCCACTTTTCGTCAAGTGTATTCTTTACCTATAATGTGACAGGGGAGCCTATCGCCAGATCGGGCACAAATTCCAGACTCCGGGCTGATACTGAGCAGAAAAACCCAAATATCACTTTACCCGACTCGGGATTCCAACCCAGGACCTCAGAGCGCTGCCATGCCGCGCATGCAGAAAACTACGCCACTGAAGCAGTCAGAGCGTGTTCCAAATGAAGTAATTATTGTTGATCTGAGTAATAAAACATTTATTGTTCAAAGAATATTGATAAAGCTTTATTAATCATTTATATTATACGGCTACCTCGAATTGCTATAATATTTACGACTATGAAATATATGTCGTAGTGAAAACTCTTTACTTGGTTATTTTTTTGACATGACCGGTAAAGTATCACCGGTCTATATTTATTTTCCAGACAGTTATTCAATTATTGAAACACTTCTTTACTTCACTAACAATTTACTGCATAGTAACACTAGCGGAATACACAATATGCTCGTGTTCGAGCGTCCAAATAAGACTTGTACGAAAACTTCTAGAAGATTGAGCTCTCGTCGTTCGGCCGGTCCTTATATTGACAGCAGTCGACCTCCCTCCTCTTCTAATACTTCCTCGATGTAATGATAGATGGCGCCACTATCGCTCCGGAAATTCACCAATTCAACGAATAACGAGGTGCTGCGGCGACATATATTTATAGCTTACATAATTTAACCCCGTAATAACACAATACAAATCATGGTTTCGTGTGATAATATTTTTTTTAATTGAAAGTTTATCAACCGAGGGTTTATCGACGGAATCAGATATTATTGTTATTAACGACGCCACGCTGCTTTTACAAAACATTAGGTAAGGCTCATATTTTTAGCGCTATCGCATACAGGAGATCACAACAGAAGGTGTCACAACTGAAATAATGTGTTACAACAGAATTTGTAAACCTTTTTACACAGTAACACTGACAGAGCTTATTTTGCATATAAATAAGGCGATACCTCAAGGTCCATTTTCATACATTTTGTTTCACCTTTAATCTGGGTAACTAAACAAGTATTGGCAAGTAAAGAATTTAATTCACGTCTAGTTAGTGATTAGTTCTCGCAGTTGAAGAAAAACGTAAAATAATTAATAATCATGGATATTTCGGCCTTTAAAATTTAATATGACGAAATTTTAAAATTTAATATGACGAAATTTTAAAGGCCGAAATATCCATGATTATTAATTATTTTACGTTTTCTTTCAACTGCGAGAACTAATCACTAACTAGACGTGAATTTAAATTCTTTACTTGCCAATACTTGTTTAGTTACCCAGATTAAAGGTGAAACAAAATGTATGAAAATGGACCTTGAGGTATCGCCTTAAGAGTGGTCATGGAATTATTTAAGAATCATTATCT
>NW_023594164.1:0-16656 GCF_014839805.1 Manduca sexta
TTGTGTCGGATTGCCTATCGGAAAGTCACCTTCGCAAATGATAGAAACTGCAGCACACATAATTATACACACATAGGTATATATTAAACACTTGTCTGTTCTACGCACACACATTTCTTAAATACAGTAGTTTTTAAAACGTGTGTGAGCATTTGATCTAATATTTCGGTGGAAAGAATTGATTACGAGCTTCGTGATTTATATATTGTTTATAACATTGAATTACAAACCCGTAATTTCTTTTGGTATAAAATTCATTCATTTTTGAATCGGTCAAGTATTTTTTAACTTCTTTTTATGTATATAATATTATTTAAAATGTCTATAAAAGTAAGTTATAAATAAAAAAAATATTAATGCCGTTAGCTATTACAAACTTTAGGTAATGTATAATTTTGATCTAAACAGAGTAAGTACAAGTATTTAACTAAATTAGTAATATTGTATTTGGTGTGGGATATATTGCTGTTTGGATATCAGTATAGTTGTATTATTATTGTAGTAGGTAATAGTAGTTGTTGGTTGTATTCGTTTGTTTTGTTGCATATTGTTAAATCGTGTAAAATGTCGCGATTGATTATAGTAACCTGAGTTTTTCCTGAATAATTAATATTTTTTAAATTCATCGTAAATTTGCAAGAGAATTTTAAGTGATTGCGATGCTTCAGAAATAGTTTAAGCCTTCAATATGAAATGCATGAGTTAAAATATTTGTTGCATTTATTACGCCACTAGCCACAATCGCTACAAAATGTGTGAGTGAAAGTCTTGTAGGTATATTTGTACGAGTGAGTTGTGACTATATCAGGTGCGGAGCCGCGAGCACGCCGCGCGCCCCGCGCCGCCGCCCCCCCGCGCCCCGCGCCCGCCGCGCCCGCCGCCGCGCACACCCCGCCCGCCAAGCGCACGCGCCGCTCAAATATAATGCGATGACGTGGGTAAGGACTCCTGCACACTCAACTTCAATACAACTGCTACGCTCAACTCGCTTGTACTTCCGATAAATAAAACCTTTGGAAACATTACACGGAGCCTAGTTTGCGTAGCGACGCTTTATAATTACCAAACTTTTCACTAGATCCATTTAAAGTTCAAATCTTAACAGAAAATAACAAAACAATTAAACTATTTGTTGGACTAAAATAATTATATGTCTTGGGAAACTAGTTTTTAGTTAAATTAACTGTCAAAACTTATAAGTTAATAAATTAATGTTGAAAGTTACTTCAATTATGAGCAGGTAAAATGTTCAAAACTCTAAATGTCACCTTACAATTTACCGAACCGATAATTTAAGGAATACATTTTAGAATAAGGAAAATCCTATAGAGACACCTAAACACCATAATAAAATGAAATAAAACTCGATGCACATAAATTAATGGTCCACGCGGTTGTGGGAACACACAAATATACGACCATTCACTTTAGATGTATAAAATAAAAAAGGGAAAAGTTGCTCTGCATTTTATATGAAAACTCAAGACTTCTTTTTCAAAGTTATATATAAAGGTAATAGAGTTACACCCACGTTTAAAAACTTTAAACCACGAGAACGAATCATGCAAAATTAATTGAACTTAAACACAAGCATATGCCAAATGTTTAACTTATAGCTTTCTTGCAGTCATTTTCGGTTAGTTTACAAACTAATTAATCAACTCATTAATAAGGAGTGATGAGAAGTAAAAAAAAAATAATTGTAATCTAATGGCAAATTTTAAGAATTTTCCACCTTGCTGTCTTTTAAGGCTGATTTTAGCCAAAATAGCTCCCATGAAGGACTATGTTTTTTTAATGAATATGTAAGTTGAGAGTCCTTACCTTACCTTACCTTAGAACCACGAAATCACCTGTTTAGTTTTTTTAATTTAAAAGAAGAAAATGTAAGTTATAATTCATAGAACGTAAGTTTTACTTTACACCAACATTTTCATAATTTTCATTAAAGTTACGAAGCTGATTGTTATTAGCAAAACAGTAAAACTAATGAAAATTTAGTTGCAATAAAGAAATCTCGAATAAGTCTGCTACTTTTTAAAAGAAAACATTTAATCGTTCAAATCGAAAATTCTCAAAAATTCAGAAAAATATTCATAACTCGAAAACTATGAAAAATTGCGGAATATACATGGGGTGATACGGATACCCCAAGGGGTGCTCTATCTCTGACCTCCGCTTGAAACTACTTTCTGGGACACCCTGTTTACAGGGTTTTTCGATATTGCGTTACAAAATAAAACCACATACTTATCTTCTTGAAAGTGACACTTTAGAATAACTTATTCGATTTGTATGTGTACAATGAAAAAGAATATGAAGTTTGTGACAAAATAAATATCAATTAAAAGTAATTTCATTTTTACTCGCTCTAACGGCTCTACTACTGCTCTTAGATTATAACAACGGCAACACCACAGTTTCAGTCACAAACACACACGCACACACCATATTCGTACTACACTACAAAATTATCACAGAAGTGATATTGGGATTTCTGGTGAAAATATTCTTTATTCTTGAATGATATTCGACACTATATTAATAGCAGTATGCGGTTATATTATATTAACCCAATGTTAAAAAGCCAATATATTTTATAGAAAATTCGGACTCACTATTAAATGAGATTGTGTTAATAATGTTTTATTAGGTAATTAGACAAATGAGCAAGTAAAGCACCTAATATCGTAACACTAAAATGTATACATATTATAAAACAAAGTCCCCTTTTCTGTCTGTCTGTATGTTATTGATTTTCTCAAAATCTACTGAACGGATTTTTATTAAATTAGGTATGGAGATAGTTTAAGATTGTAAAAGTTATAGGCTTCTTTCTATCCCGGGAAAATATATAGCGGGACTTTTATCCCGAAAACTCCTTAACGCGGACGAAGCCGCGAGCAAAAGCTACTATATTCAATATACGCATTATCTTCCTAAACAGATCAATGATTAGAATTAGGGACTAAAAATAATATCTTAGGCTTTAAAGTGGTATGTACCACATTAAAAATATCACATTGGTTTCCCGAGACAATAGTAGCACCCCGATCAACTGCGAGAGATCCCACAATTTCCAGATATCAAACCACGTAATTCCTGGATGACAATGCGGTCTCATAGGCCAGTAGCATATTATTGTATTATTGTATGTGCCTTGCAGCGAGAGTGTCGGCGGAGTGATGTCCGTCACGTGGCGCGCCTCCGACACGGACAGCGCCTCGCCGCGACCGGGAGCTTTACTGTAGAGCACGAACTGTAGCTCGTTATATTTTTGATATATTTTTTGTATGATTTTTATACTTTGTTTTTGTTAAGAATTAAGAAAGTTTATACTGAATAAAGACTGCAAGCCTTGAGCACATAGATTTTATACTTTTCCCAGGTTATCAACAAATAAAAACAGGGAAGATCAACTAAATATAATGATAGGTGAAATTTCCGTAAACATAATATTTAAGGTTTATATGTAGTACTGCACTGGCTTTAATACATCTAACTTCGTTTTCAGTTGTCCCTTTCTACTCGCACTTGTAACACCAATATAATATATTATGGTCGACATACACAAGATTTACGCAAATTGCGAAAACGATTTAGCTCAATTATTACGAACTGCCACCTACTTGATAATTTCTCCGGGCTATCCAATCTCGGGGAAATCTTGTTATATGAACCCACATAGTTTGTAAATCGACGCTAACTCCTCTGCCTCTCTAGTCAGTATATCATTCTTCAAAAATACCAATTTTTACGTATTATGTATCAACAAAAGCCACGTAGTCACATATATGATTGACTAGCTTTTGCCCGCGGCTCCGCCCGCGTTATAAAGTTTTTCAGGCTAAAGTTTTCCGTTATAAAAGTAGTAGTTTCCCGGGAACCTATGTTCTTCCCAAGATCTCAAACTGTCTCCATACCAAAATTCATCTTAATAGGTTGGGTAGTTTTTGAGTGTAACACGTTCAGGCAGACAGATGCAGCGGGGCCTTTGTTTTATAATATATATTTTAGAAATTTTAAGAGGAACAATCCCGTCATACATCGTTGTTGCATAACTTTAACCGTTTACGCAGCGCACGCAACGGAAGCTCTCAAAACAAATATTTTTTCCCCGTTTTTGCAACATGTTTCATTACTGCTCCGCTCCTATTGGTCATAGCGTGATGATATACAGCCTATAGCACTCCACAAATAAAGGGCTATCCAACTCAAAACGAATTTTTCAGTTCAAACTGGTAGTTCCTGAGATTAGCCATTACTGCTTCGCTCCTATTGGTCATAGCTTGATGATATATAACTTAGAGCACTCCACGAACAAAGGGCTATCCAACGCAAAAAGAATTTTTCAGTTTGGACCGGTAGTTCCTGAGATTAGCCATTACTGCTCCGCTCCTATTGGGTATAGCATGATGATATATAGCCTATAGCACTACACGAATAAAGGGCTATCCAACGCAAAAAGAATTTTTCAGTTTGGACCGGTAGTTCCTGAGATTAGCCATTACTGCTCCGCTCCTATTCGGTATAGCGTGATGATATATAGCCTATAGCACTCCACGAACAAAGGGCTATCCAACGCAAAAAGAATTTTTCAGTTTGGACCGGTAGTTCCTGAGATTAGCCATTACTGCTCCGCTCCTATTCGGTATAGCGTGATGATATATAGCCTATAGCACTCCACGAACAAAGGGCTATCCAACGCAAAAATAATTTTTCAGTTTGGACCGGTAGTTCCTGAGATTAGCCATTACTGCTCCGCTCCTATTCGGTATAGCGTGATGATATATAGCCTATAGCACTCCACGAACAAAGGGCTATCCAACGCAAAAAGAATTTTTCAGTTTGGACTGGTAGTTCCTGAGATTAGCGCGTTCAAACAAACAAACAAACTCTTCAGCTTTATATAATAGTACTAGCCACATTTTAAAAATTGAATTGAATTGATATATTTAATGCTACTGAAGATTTTACACGAATGCTGTTATATGAGTAATAGTAAATGCTGTTGTGCTAATGCAGTTTGTGCTAAATTGGCGCTAACAACATATATTAAGAGGAATTCTACGGACCTTCCATCATAAAATTTGTTGCAAAATCGTTAAGGCATTAACTCCATTTTTTTTTTATTTAGTTAAATAATGTGACGAGGATGCCGTTTATCTGATGATTAACCGTTTACGCAGCGCACGCAACGGAAGCTCTCAAAACTAATAATTTTTCCCCGTTTTTGCAACATGTTTCATTGCTGCTCCGCTCCTATTGGTCATAGCGAGATGATATATAGCCTATAACACTCCGGGATCAAAGGGCTATCCAACACAAAAATAATTTTTCAGTTCAAACCGGTAGTTCGTGAGATTAGCCATTACTGCTCCGCTCCTATTGGCCATAGCGTGATGATATATAGCCTATAGCGCTCCATAAATAAAGGGCTATCCAACACAAAACGAATTTTTCAGTTCAAACTGGTAGTTCCTGAGATTAGCCATTACTGCTCCGCTCCTATTGGCCATAGCGTGATGATATATAGCCTATAGCGCTCCATAAATAAAGGGCTATCCAACACAAAACGAATTTTTCAGTTCAAACTGGTAGTTCCTGAGATTAGCCATTACTGCTCCGCTCCTATTGGTCATAGCGTGATGATATATAGCCTATAGCACTACACTAATAAAGAGCTATCCAACACAAAAATATTTTTTCAGTTCGAACCGGTAGTTCCTGAGATTAGTCATTACTGCTCCGCTCCTATTGGTCATAGCGTGATGATATATAGCCTATAGCACTCCACGAATAAAGGGCTATCCAACACAAAAAGAATTTTTCAGTTTGGTCCGGTAATTCCTGAGATTAGCCATTACTGCCCCGCTCCTATTGGGTATAGCGTGATGATATATAGCCTATAGCACTCCACGAACAAAGGGCTATCCAACGCAAAAAGAATTTTTCAATTTGGACTGGTAGTTCCTGAGATTAGCGCGTTCAAACAAACAAACAAACAAACAAACAAACAAACAAACAAACAAACAAACAAACAAACAAACAAACTCTTCAGCTTTATATAATAGTATAGATAGGTGTGAACTACGAGTCACGTAGTCGGATGTATGAGATGGTGCAATACTCAATGGATGTACAACACGCCTGACGCACGTGGCGACGCCTAGGTATCGGGGCACTGCGCTGTGTCCTGACCGCTGAATGGCCTAGACTTAGTTATATATTTATATTTGTGGTGAGTAAATGTAGGTATATACTTGATGAAGGCAATCGCTTTATGACAGGCATGTATTACAGATGAAGCGAAATCAGACACAACCCCTGGGATGTTAAATAAAATATATTGTTAAACGCTCTTTTTACAGTAAATATTTACAGTACAATTTTAGACATTTTTTGGTCAACGTCCAACCAGAGAGAATAATAGAATAGTCGCCGCGTGACACATCTTCTCTTCTGTCAACCTGACCGTGCAGCCGAATACTTCCGGAAACACCCGATGTCATCGACTAGGATAGCGGCGCGTAACAATTTTTTTTTATGCTAAAATTTTTAGTCCTGCATGTAGAGGTAAATTTTGTCTTGGTTTTTCCAATGATTGAGAATACATGCTAATGTTGGCTTTCCAGTTACCACAAACAGTCCATCGCTCGACAAGGTCACAGTCATGTCGGGCTTCTTAATTGAACGATCACCGGATATCCCGGAGCTTGACCCACCCTGGTTTACCTTTGTAGCGTATCTATACTATTATATAAAGCTGAAAAGTTTGTTTGTTTGTTTGTTTGAACGCGCTAATCTCAGGAACTACAGGCTCAAACTGAAAAATTCTTTTTGTGTTGGATAGCCCTCTGTTCGTGGAGTGCTATAGGCTATATATCGTCACGCTATGACCAATAGGAGCGGAGCACTAATGGCTTATCTCAGGAACTACCGGTTCGATCTGAAAAAATATTTTTGTGTCTAATAGTCCTTTATTTATGGACTGCTATAGGCTATATATCATCACGCTATGACCAATAGGAGCGGAACAGTAATGGCTAATCTCAGGAATTACCGGTTGGAACTGAAAAAATATTTTTGTGTTGGATAGCCCTTGGTTTGTGGAGTGCTATAGGCTATATATCATCACGCTTTGACCAAAAGGAGCGGGGCAGTAATGGCTTATCTCAGGAACTATCAGTTCGAACAGAAAAAATCTTTTTCGTTGGATAGCCCTTTGTTCCTGGAGTGCTATATATCATCACGCTATGACCAATAAGAGCGGAGCAATAATGAAATATGTTGCAAAAACGGGGAAATTTTCTTAGTTTTGAGAGCTTCCGTTGCGTGCGCTACGTAAACGGTTAAAGTTATGGCACAATAATGTATGACGGGATTGTTCCTCTTAAAAGTTCTACAAAATATATTATAAATCAAAGTCCCCCGCTGCATCTGTCTGCCTGAACGTGTTAAACTCAAAAACTACCAAACGTATTTAGATGAAATTTGGTATGGAGACAGTTTGAGACCCTGGAAAGAACATAAGCTCCCGGGAAAATATATAGCGTGACTTTTATAACGGAAAACTTTAGCCTGAAAAACTTTATAACGCAAGCGGAGCCGCGGGCAAAAGCTAGTTGTAGATATGGGCACAAAATACACTGAGCTATCTCCCCTCAGAAAATTTGCCGAAGAATCTCTTACATTTGGGAGAAGCGTGGAATGTTTTTTTAGCTTTGAATGACGAGACGAACTTATCGTTCGCCTAATGATAAGCGATACGACTGCCCATAGACAGTAGAAACACTAACCAACACCTTCAATTACAAAGTATTGTTTGTTATTCCACTGCGCTCGCCATCCTAAGACATGAGGTGTTAAGTCTTATTATGTCTAATAGTTACATTGGCTACAATATCCTTTAAACTGGAACGTAATAGTGACTATACACTGCAGCTTGGCGGCAGAAATAGACATTGCGGTGGTATATACCCACATATGCGTGACCTACCACTAGTACATTTATAATTAATTATTTAGTCTGCAAATTCTACATTTGGTACAAATGCATATCGTTAACGCAAAAATATGAGATCCTGATTGAGCCGCGAATATAGTAGCTACTTGGCTGAGAAAAGTTTTTGTTTAGTTCGATATGAGGAGGGACATGGACATTTTTTGCTCCAAAAGTCTGGAAAAGTCATATTAGTTATTTCTTCTTTCCTGCCAACGCCGGCTGCCGTCTTTGTTTACTTCGTGATGAATAAAGCATTTTATTTTATCGTTTAGAGTTATTCTTTGATTGACGGAGAAACCAATTTTACGAGTTACATCCGTGAATAATATGAACGTAAGTAATGAATCTTATTCGGTATTTTCCTAAGACTAAACTTTCTCGGGATTTTCTAGCAAAATATTACACAGCCTGCGATAGCGAGGTTACCTAAATATTGTAAAACATGGATTTACCGCCGATACTGACCACATGTGTGCTGACCACAACATACGATGTGAATGCTGTGTCATCTCCGCATGGAAAGAGCTGTTGGAGCTAATTGTGCGTTATTATATAAATGGATTTTACATGTTGGTATCATGGCCGGCTCGTCACTATACAAAATATTTTTGTATTTGGTGTTACTAAGAATTTTCTCTTAATAACTTTAAAATATTTATATGGAAAAAGTAAAATGACTCCAAATATATCCACCGACTGACCGAATAAACTGTAATTGTAATTCCGACACATTTTTTTTATTTAAATATTCTTATTAAAAGTAGGAACCTTGTACTAGCATTGCATGAGTCGACGGGCGGGAGGTGTTGCTTACTATCAGACTAGACGGACCGCTTGCTCGTTTGTCTACTTGGACAATAAAAAAAATATATTTTGTCTCAAACGTCGTTGTGTCAGGGGACCAAATTTCGGACTGGAGAGACGAAAATACAACCGCTTAGTCTAAAATAAAAAGGACACTCAATTTATGTGTGGACTGAGAGGTGTGTGGAAATACAGTAAAATAACAAAATGTAATAAAAGAGCCCACGGCGGACTAGGCAAGTTTGTTATTTAATAAACGTTGTCTACTGAAATATAAAGTGTAGTTACAATAATTATGTACTGATTTTAACTGTTTAATAGTTTCTAATTAAATTTTGACCCTATATAAGATAAACTGAAACGTGGTAATCTGCTACTTAAACGGATATTTTATTAATGTGTTATAAAGTGACCACATACTCTCTATTTTGACTCGCAAAATCTTAGGTTCTTTCGCTTAGTCTGTTCCTATCATTTAGGCCTTTCATGTCCTTGAAGAAGCAAATTTTAAGTTAACGATCACATGTTTGATAAAACTTTGTCTAATTCACTCATGAAAAGAGGTCGCTAACTGATATAGTCCACAAAGTACGATAGATGACAGTTTGAGACAGTTTAAGAAGTTTCAGAAGCCAACTCCAAGATTCCTAATGAGTATTTTTATTTTTATTAATTTATTAAAAATATATAATCAGGTGATTAAATATACTCGTATTATTATTTAGTAAGTATTTCTTCGATAGTTTTGTAATGTTTGTTGAAAACTATATCGAATTTCCCAGTGCGTGTTGAGCGGAATTACTTGTCATGTTTTAGTTTCCTTAAAAGACGAGAGGAATGTGATGTGTGAAGTGCGGCCACTGATCACGCGCCACGGACTTCCTGGTGACGTCGCGCGAGTCGCGACTTACGAGCCACGTCAGGTGGCGCCGACGGTGGCTTCATCGATATCGAATGTCGATGTTTATTTAATCATTGATTATAGGTATCGGAAGTTTGGCCATATACTGAATGCATATGCATGTAATTACAGCAGGGCCGTAGCTAGGGGGCATTGTGGGGCAATGCCCTACCTTAATAATCAACTAAATTTTACATAACTACTCAATCAAAATATATGGACCAGCGGGTTTTTTATTTCACGATTTGGAAGTTAATCCAATAGTAAAAGTTGTTCGTATTGAAAAGTGGAATAAACCCCTTTCGAGATTTAAGGGTATTTTGTTACACTCCGTATATTACCCTAACAATTACGTAAGTATTAACCTGACTCGTTCATGTTCACAAGTCAACAAAGCCAAAAATCGATTGACCAGATCAGATCTTATCAGATTTTACTTCCGCCCTAGCTGTTAATCACAGCCACATACCATAAATTCAAGTCTAGCTACGGTCCTGAATTACAGGCGTGATTTTTGAAAAAAAAAAAAAAATTACATTACACCTGCATGCTCCTATAGACTACAAAATAATTTATACTTTACCAAATTAATATTCGATGTTTATGGGCATTCGTAGCGCTTTTATTAGACTATGAATATGAGCTCGTCTTATGTATAAGAATATTAGGTACGCACTCGCAATTATCGATACTTCGACAATTTGTTTATCGAGTATAGTGCAGCGCGTCTATCGTGGGAAACGGACAGAGGAAGGAAATAAAAGCACGCGTACGCCGGCACTCGCGACGCGATGGCTTGCGCTTGCACAACATAATAACCACATTGCTTTATTATGACTTAAGACAATTAGCGGCTCCGGCCACTGAGTCATTAGTTACGCTGCGTGCACACGACTGTTATAAATAGGCGAGTACACACAATGTACATATGTTACGTTATTGTTATGCAAATTGTAATGGTTCACAAAAGTACTGCGATGGTATACATACCAGAATGTTTGTACCAGAGGGAGAGATTTTAATGTTTATTTACAAATTTAGTATGTTTTACAAAGTATAATGGCGGTAGGCACATAAAACGTTAGTAGCGTCAGCATTAGCCCAAATGCGCACGCTTTCACGACACTTCATAATTTGTTATTTTATTTTATAATTGCCTATTAATTTTTCTTACTGCCTTTAAGGCCTTTTAAACTAGAATACAATACTGCTCCCATTGGTGTTTGGGCGCTGGTACACCTTATTTTATTGCCTTGGTTGGCAAACGACCAAGCGGTTCACCCGATATTAGGAGAAAGTTCAGAGTTACGCTACATGTGACCGTGCGATCGCGTTCTAAATTCGGCCCTGTAATATATTTGGTGGTACTGGCATACTGCCACGTGTAACCACGGGCTAGCCGGTGGGAGTGGTGCGCGCAGGCGTGGCGGCCCCGCCCACCCCCTACCGCCGCGTGCGCGCCGCCTCGCGCCACTACTGAAGCGCGTGCGCCCGCGCATATTATATAGCAGGTCTTCACGGCCTACTCTTAACCAGCGTTTATTTTGTCCACAATTCAACAGTAAAATATCGTATACTAAGTATATAATAACATTCGGATGTTATATCCGCAACTAACGCAAATATCATTTTGCGAATTATTTACTTAAACAATAACGCAATATCGATAAAATTACTGCATTATTTTTATCATGTCAACAAACCTTGAGATTCTTCGGAGGCCGCGCGCGGACTGTAGGTGACCTTAACAATTTATGTACCTACACTTATGGGCGTATCCAGCTTTCAACTCGGAGTGGGTCAGTTCTGAAATTTCTTATCCCTGCTTCCCCCTCGGGACACAACTGGGAACATGATAGGTATATTATGATAATATGTAATTAATGCGCTACTGATAAGGTGTTGCAGAAGTTAAGTTCATTATAAGTCCGACATTCATGACATGCACTAGTTCTTAGCAAGTGAACATATAGCGTAGCCGACGTTTGTAGCTGAAGTGGCTGCGCGGCTCGCGCCGTCTCTGATAGACCGACGCTTCGTGAGCAGGAGGAAATTTTGAAATTGCTTTAGTATATACTTACTAGACATAAAATTAAGTGCAGTCTAGTACACTGATCGCGGATTATATTTAATTAAATACTTATATTAAAAAAGACGCAATTTTAAAGCGTTTAGTGTGTTTCGATTACACAGAAGCGGAACTATGTTGATTCTGATTATTAACGTTCCAACACATTGTGTTTTAATTGGATAACTATTAGCTACATCACTAAGTCGCGGCGCGTCGGCGCATGATCTCTCGCAGATCCGACTGACGTCACCAATAAACTTCACACCTGATTAAGCAATATTCATTCAACAAGTGGCTTTATTAACTGGTCATTACCTTTTGTTATTTTAAAATTATATAATACTTACTGTCTGTAAGTGGTTTTGGTGTGGTAGTGGGTTTTTGCTCACAGTTTCGTAGGAATGTCCTCCAGGAACAAATTCTAGAAACAATGGCCAATAATATTGTGGTATAAATACAACGCCACGGGCCCTGCGTTCATTTCTTTAGACATTAATCATTAGACGCAGGATTAGATATAAAAAAATAATAAAGTAAAATTAAAGTTTCATAACACCTAACAAAATAATCTAATTAGAGTTATAGATATAATAAAACGCATATTAAAATAAGTACTTATGTATTTTAACTCGTAATAAAGATATCTGACTAGGTAATAGATAACTTTTTGTGCCGTCAAGCATTACGGCGGTTACTCTTTGTTCCACTTTAAATGTGTTATCGCTTCATGAAACCAGTGCATTGCTTTGCAATACTCTATAAAGTGGTAGATCTACTGGTCAGTATGGTATAAATATTGGGCAAGCACGTAAAGTCATTCGTTCTGCGACTAATTTCTCTCCTTCTTCTTCTCTTCTTTCTATCACGTCAGACTGCCGTCTCACCGGACTGCGCACCGTAATATCTCGTGCGTAACTGCGATTTCCGTAGAGATCGGTACCGCGGCGGAAGTTCGGCTAGGAAGGTATCAAATGTCAGGCGTTTGTCGTCTCGCCATTCTCATAAAAAATGTCTCACAAATAGTGCATTCGTTCCGCTATAAAGGTGTAATTGGTAGTGTCGTCGGCCGCATGACCAGCCGTTGGTGACACGATGATTTGCAAAACGTCGTTCCACACCAATGGGCCATGTTTGGGGTTTTCAGTTCGTTTCTGGTAAATACCAGTGGCTGTTGCTTTGTAAAGCAGTTAATTGTTTCACTAGAGTTAACAATCAATACTTCTTTGAATTCGCAAATGACTGAATAATGCTGATTTTTGCAACAATTTGTAACATGGGTATTAAGTAAAACGAGAATTAATTTATTTTGTAATGTAGCTATGTATGCTGATCACATTATCAATTATTATAGCCCTTGGCGTAGCTACGGATTTTCTCAGGAGAAAACCGGTAGAAGCAAAAAAAATAAGCACGCCGAATTCAACGAAAGGCTTGCATCACACGAGGCTTGTTCTAAAGACAACCTTTAAAAAATTTATTTGCAAAATAATAATTTCTAATCAGGGAAAATATATTAGTTTTTAAGTATTTGTCTATTAGTTTTCAAGTATTTGTAACAAGGCGTTTAAAACTTGTAGTGCGTTAGTCAGAGGTGGCGCGCGGGACAGCACGAGCCGGTACTACTGGGTGAGTCATGGCTCGCCACACAGCCGTCGCCACCATTCACCACTATAACGCATGCACGGGCTATCTTTATGTCTCCTCATTAGACATCAATTGACGCCATAGCATCGTGGCTTTTCCTAACTTTATGAGGTAATACGTAAAGATTTTATTGTTATTTATGAATAATCTAAGTTTACAAAATTTATCTTATCCTTAAGGCTCTAAGCCAGAGTCGTAGCTGGGGGCATTGTGGGCCAATGCCCTACCTTAAAATACTAATGCCCTACCTTAATAATCAACTACATTTTACATAAAACTACTCAATCAAAATATGGACCAGCGGGTTTTTTATTTGACGATTTGGAAGTTGGTCCCATAAAAAAGTTGTTCGTATTGATGGGTGGAATAACCCCCTTCCGTGATTTAAAGGTATTTTGTTACACTCCGTATATTACTCTAACAATTACGTAAGTATTAACCTGACTCATTCATGTTCACAAGTCAACAAAGCCAAAAATCGATTGACCAGATCAGATCTAGAAACATTTTACTTCCGCCCTAGCTGTAACCACAGCTGCCCTACCTTAAATCCAAGTCTAGCTACGGTCCTGCTCTAAGCGTAGAAAAATTGCAGCAACTTAAAGTTATTGTTTTTTATTATATTAGTTTATATAAATTACACATAACACACAATACTTCATTTGTATATTTAGTTTTTTAGAGATAGGAAGACGCTCCACTAGTTCTCCCAATTTTTGCCTTTCGAATCCGTCCCATGATGTGACATAGTGCGAGCTAATATCGCCATATAGGAGATAAATTCGAGATATTGATAGTAAGCAGGAAACCGAAGAGGTATCACTATGCCCGACTCGAGATTCAAATATGTAACGTCAAACCGCGCTCGCAACACAACCACGTCACTGGGGCATAGACATTAAACATTGTACTATTTCGAGACATGCAAAAGTGTTAAGTGCTTGTAATGAGCAAAATAAACAAAACAAGAAGGCTGTTGCCGTGGGGATCAATGTTGTGCAATACTTGTACAAAGTTACAAACTTAGGAGTTGTTATATATCTACCTAAGTTTGTTAGTCGGTGACAATTAATAAGCTTTCGAGAGATCCTGGATCCCGCCGCAGTCGGTTGACTATCCTACCACCGGGTCTTTATATTACGGCTTAATCATTGGTGTAACTAGAGTATTTAATTTTATAGGTGGTGGGGACCTCTTTGGAAGTAGATGTAGATTTGTAAATTTTGGCCTTTTTAAAATGGTAGTAGTACGTTTCATGGAAATACTTTGGGTGGGCACCAAGCAATAATATTGGGCTCGGACCACCCAGCCCCTCATTATGTATGCCTGGGTTTAATATTTGTGTTTGGTTTGTGAGTTAATATGTTTAATCTCATAATGTCCAATTGCCCAATAGAAGCCCAGTGGGCTTCAATGGCTATAGCTAAGCGCAACTTTCAGTTACAAAAACCGCATCCCACGCCATGTTTCGTCACCCATCGTAGTCGGTAGGTAGTAAGTAGGTAGTGAACTAACCTTGAAACACGGCTGATCTGATTATCTCAATAACAGATAATTTGTTGTCGTTTGTTTACAAATGGAAGTGTTTGTGTGTGTATTGCTTAATGATTCTTACCTTGAAATTTATTTCGCAGTAACCAAACGATGGGGGGCGATAAAGGATTTTGAAAAGCGAGCAAATGCTCAACCACGGGGTCTCGAATACAATATAATTCGAAATGGATTTTAACCCAACATTACTTACATGCCGATTGCTTACTTTCTGCCTGCTAATAAAAACTTATGGACCCATGGTTGAGTTGTGTCTGATTTGAATTTGTGTAACCCTCTTCATTATTTTAGCGTGTCGGGGATAAGTACTTGATATACTTAAATACTTGAACCTCTGGCTACTTTTCAGGTATAAAGATATAACCTTTATGTACAAAGATTCTTTACAAATTAATTCAACAAATAGAAAATACTTACTAGGTGGTTGCTATGCAAATAAAACGTTTTCAGGAATCCTTGTGATTAGGGCAACATTATAATGCGAACAGACGAGACAAATTACGATGGAGAGAGGTCGAGAGAGGGCTCTTTAGCGAGCAACAGGTAAACAACTAATGTAGGTCATTGAAATGAGTCGGGGTGGTGGGGAGCCGGCGGGGCACGCTCTTGAACTTGCGGCGCGACGCTACCGGCCTGTACGGGCGCGCCTCTGGCCTCTCTTACCCCCCACGTACTCCTCACTGCCTCCTTGGACTGTCTGTAGTCGCCGGACAGACAGAAACTTTACGCAGACGGCTATGAAGCGACATGTCGTCGGTTCTATCCCGTTTCTCTGATAATTTATACTAGTATAAATGCTGATTTTACAGAAGAATTTATTTTTTCATAATATTTTCTGTTACATATAAAATAATGTACAAATTGAACATGAGAAACTAACTTATTGGTTTCCATGATTTGTGTCTTGTACCTATTCAATAAAGTAAGTGGAGTCTGGTCTCTGTGTAACTGTTGTGTTTTTTGACGGTTTTTTTCGCGCTCGACATGTATTCTGACGTAGATCTTTCCTTACTTGACTCATCTTATGCCAACTTGAGTAAAATAATCCCACACGGGCAAAGGCGCTCGTAAAGCTAATATTACAAATAAAATGATATGTATGTGTGTTTCTGTATGTATATAAGGGCAATTATCGTGCGGTTGTGGGGCAAACGGTACAAATTGCCGTAGGTCGAGCGGCGCGCCTCGGTATTCAGACACCGCGTACTCCCCCCGGACAAAATGAACTGCTGTAACTATGCGTAAACATTGCCTACTAATGGAACTCACTCTTCTTCTCGAAACTCTATGCTCTCTGGAAAATGTTTAACGTAAAAACATCGTAGTCAACGAAATTGGCGTCTCGACCAATTTCGTATTTTCCAAGCCAAAAGCTAACAAAATTAGTCCCTTTGTTTTAATTTATTCGAACCTGTAAAATGTTATATATTATTAAAATTCCATTAATATTAACTGTACCAGCACGGAAAGCAGTCACCTAATCTTATCAGAGAAGAGCGCGCAAAAGAAAATCTTGTGTTGCTCTTTTCAAAATAAATTTAAAGTTTAAACTATAATGCATGATATAGAGAAAAAACTACAATTGTTTTTTTTACTGTTGTTTAGAGCAAAATAGATAATAAATATTTTTTTTTATTTTCATACGAGTGCACAACCCTCTCAGGAATCATAACATAATTG